>NW_012267394.1:1195732-1244916 GCF_000151885.1 Dipodomys ordii | reverse complement strand
CTTTGGAAAGCAGTATGGAGGTTCCTCAAAAGACTCCACATAGAACTCCCCTATGACCCAGCAATCCCACTTTTGGGCATTTACCCAAATGTTTCCTTGGTGTATATTTCAAGGTAACAGTGTCAAAGACTTTCCTGTCTGTGCTGACTTTGAACTACATTCCTCAGATTTCAGCCTTCTGAGTGCCTAAGATTACAGGCATGAGCCACCAGCACTCAGCTACTTAGGACCATTTTAATAACACAGTTTTCCTCAGGTGCATGCTTGTAATGCCACCCTCGGAAGACTGAGACTATGAAATATAAATTTGAGGTCAGCCTTGATTATACAGTCATTTCAATGCCAGTCTCGAATGCATACAAATACAAACCTCCAGGTGCTGGTGGCTCGTGCCTGTAATCCTAGCTACTCAGCAAGCTGAGGTCTGAGGATTGTGGCTCTTAGCCTGCCCATGCACACAGTCCATGAGACTCTTACCTTCCCCAACAAAAATAAATAAAGAAAAATTAAATATCGGAAAACAGGAAATGGATCTGTAGCTCAAAGTAGTAAAGCACTAGAGGAGGAAAAATAGATCAGGGACATCACCCAGTCCCAAGTTCAAGCCTTATGACCAACAGTGTGTGTGCACACACCCACACACCACCACAGAGACCCTTATAAAAAGTGTGTAAATATCAGAAAAATAAGGCAAGAAGTTAGGCACTATAATGGACACTGAAGCCAGGGCATCAGGTTACTTAACTTCATGTGAGAAAGTCAATATAGAACAACACTAATTTCTCACCACTCTCCATATCTGTGAATCAATATTGAATGAATTTACAGATAGATTTTAGCAAGTGATCACGTCTGTGAATAATGAGGAATAATGAGAATTGTCTGTGTATTTATATTTGAAATCATAAACATATAATGTTTTGACAAAATTTATCTTTAAAATATTTCCCTAGCAGGGGCTGGGAAGGTGGCTCAGTGGTAGAGCGCTTGCCTTTCATGCCTGAGGCCCTGGGTTCATTTCCTCAGCACCACATAAGCAAAAATAAAAAAGCCAGAAGTGGCGCTGTGGCTCAAGTGGTAGAGCGCTAGCCTTGAACTGAAGAGCTGAGGGACAGCGCCCAGGCCCAGAGTCCAGGCCCCACAACTGGGCCCCCCCCTCAAAAAAAGAAATAATTATTCTGCCCCATCTGTCATAGGCTTAGCACAATTCTCAACACCTTACCTAAAGTACTGAATAAAGAAAAGTTCTACAGACAAATACATGTAATTCTACTTAGTAACAAACATTAAATAAAGCAAGTTAAAATACAAGAAAGCTGGGGAATAGGCCATGATATAGGATCTTATATTTAGTGGTTAGGGAGATCGACACCTGGCAGGAAATATTTGAACTGATGAAACTGAAGTAACAATTCATGTTCATTTCTCAGTGAAGGACACCACAAGTAATTGAAAGAGCAAATGAAAAGGTCTTGAGACTTGAAAATCCTTAATGGATTGGAGGGAGAATAAGAGAGTCACTGTGGTGGTAACAAAAGGAGTGAGGAAGAACATGGCAGATAGAGAGGCTGGAGGGGAAGCCAGGAGCCAGAGAATGTATGACCTTAAAAGGCCTTGAATGAACTTTGGATGTTTTTCAGAGTTTGATGGGAATCCATTAACAAGCTTGATATCAGTCCTATACACTTAAGTGTAGTATCAATCTGGCTTATATTTCAAAGGCTCATCCAAGCTGTTAGGTGGAAAAATGAATTGCAATAAGACAAGGCATATATTGTTTGGTTATTGACTATACTGATTGAGGCAAGATACTACCCTGAATTGGGTTGACTGGTCAAGATTAAAGATAATGTCAATTAAATTTACTAATAAATAAAATATAGAGTATTAGAGTGGGATGTGGCCAAAAGGGAACCCTACTATATTGTTGGTGGGATTGTAAACTTGTTCAACCACTTTGGAAAGCAGTATGGAGGTTCCTCAAAAGACTCCACATAGGGCTCCCCTATGACCTAGCAATCCCACTTTTGGGCATTTGCCCAGATGATCACATTTCTTTTTTAATTGTAGAAGCTGGCTGGTCATAAATCAGGTGGCTAATAAGCAGGCCTTGGTGGCAAACATTGGTGTATAATCTTCCAAGACCTAAAACATTTGCATATGGTGGCCAGCAGGTCATTCCCAACACTTTGCATTGTTAACAATGCAGTCAGATAGTGTTTTTCAGAAGTAAGTGAGCCAAATGACAGCCTAGCTTATTGCTATATTTGGAAAATACTATTTGCCCAAATAAAGCTTAGGAAAGTGAAACTTCAATATGTACCTAATGATATCCATCTGCATACAGATGACCAACTAATCTAGAAATACAGTTGGTCTAGCATCAAAGCTGTTACATGGTTTATAGAATTCTTTCCTGTGGAGGAATATATAAAAATCATCATTGGTATTTTAATTTTTCCCACTTTATGACTGTTTTGTGAAAGTAGCGATGTAGAACTCTCCACAATAATAATATATAGAATTAGTCTACAGAACCAAAAATTATTTCTTAGATCAAAAAATGTTCTTTTTAAATATCTTCTATACACAATATAAACTCTATATATTCAAATCTCATTTTGTAAAATGTAAAATAGCTGAGCTCTAGTGACTCACCTGTAATCCTAGCATACTGACATGTGAAGATCAGGCTCCAAATCCAGGCCAGATGGAAAGTTCTTGATAGTGTTACCTACAATTAAACAATTAAAAAACCGTGGTTGTTGCTTGTGTGGTGGAGCACTAATGTTGAACAAGAAAAGTTCAGGGACAGCATCCAGGCCAATAGTTCAAGCCCCATAACCAGCATGAAAAGTAAAGTATCTTTATGATCTTGAATCCCCCCGTTTTTACCTAAGTCATAAACAGTGACACAATTCAATTTAGAATTGTAGAATGATGTGGCATTTCAATATGCATTGAATTTGGGATGTATCACTAATGGAGAGTGAAGAAAACAGTAATGCAGAAATATGGTCAATATAAGAAGAATGATGTTTATATTCAGCTATTGCTCCTAAATTATGTAATAATAAAAAGTACCTATATCTATTTTTTTCACCCTTTATTTCATTGATAGATTTTATTTCTGATACCAGCAGCCATAGTACTTATGTTCAAAAATGCAGAAAAATTCTAGAAGTAAATATAATTTCAGATTCTAGTATCATAAATTAAATTTGGGATATGTAAAATTTATTCTGTCTGATCAATTCTCAAAACAGTGCCAAACAATTAGCATTTTTAAACTTTATAGTCTGTCTTTTCTTTTCCCCAAACTAATTCTCTTAGATTCACTATCATTTCAAATTGGCACATAAATGTTTACATTGAACCTTACTGTAATGTTAAGTGATTGTGAAATTCAAATAGTTTGTAATGTATAATTTTATTTTGTGTGGTCATTAATTAAGGCAGAATCACCTTCTGAGCATGATGTTGTATGAAATAACATCACTGCCATATTTTATTGCATATGAAAATTAATATATATATATCTAAACTATTTTTCTTGGTTTTCTAAGAGCCATAATCAGTTATCTTGTTCATTTTATTGCCTTATTCTTGTCTTCTATAGTTTAAAAAGCATAGAAATAATTAGGATTAATGACGCTATTTACAAGATGATATTTAAGATATTTGTGTTGTTACTGTATTTTTAAATTCTAAGCAAATAACTAAGATCAGAGGAAGTAAATATATCAGAGGAAGTAAAACTGTAAAATATCAGAGGAAGTACAAATGTCTCCCATAAGTAAGTGTCAAATTGTGTCAGAAACAGTTCATGTGAATTAGATCAATTCTATTTCATTCTCTTGATGTTTCAACTCTGTGCAAACTGAACTCCAGACAATTTACACACAAAGACAGATTGTATACTCATCAGCAATGTTTTATTCAATAGTGCTGATTGCCAGTATGTTTGTGTGGCTTATAGGTAAAAGCACTGTAGTACCATAGATAAAATTGAATATTGGGGCTTGGATGTAGAATGTGACTGAGTGATAGGGCACTTGCCTAATATATATGAGGTACTGGATTTGATCCTCAGCACTGTCAAAAAATCAATACATAACAATTACCACAGTTACTTTTGCTAGAGCTTTGTGTGTGTGTGTGTGTGTGTGTGTGTATGTATGTCTGTGTGTGTGTGTGTATGTGTGTGTCTGTGTGTGTGTGTGTGTGTGTGTCTGTGTGTTTGAAGGGGTACCAGACCCTAGTAGCTGAGGCCTGTAATCTTAGCTACTTAAGAGTCTGAGATCTAAGTATCATAGGTCAATGGCAGCCTACGCAGTTAAAGTCTTTGTGACCCTTCTCCAAATAACCACTAAAAAGTCAGAAGTGGATCTGTCGTTCAACTGAGTAAAGGAACTCAGTAAAAGAGCTGAGTAAGGGGGCTGGGAAGGTGGCCCAGTGGTAGAGTGCTTGCCTTGCATGCTTGAGGCCCTCGGTTCGATTCCTCAGCACCACATAAGCAAAAAGAAAAAAGCAGGAAGTGGCGCTGTGGCTCAAGTGGTAGAATGCTAGCCTTGAGCTGAAGAGCTGAGGGACAGCGCCCAGGACCAGAGTTCAGGCCCACGACAGGACCCCACCAAAAAAAAATAATAAAAAAAAGCTGAGTAAAAGAGCTTTGAGTAAAAGAGCTCATAAACAAGCATTCAGGCCCTAAATATATACAGGAAAGGAAAAAAATACTTTTTTGACTACTTTTTTATTTTTCTGGGGAAAACTAAGTGCTAATTAAATTATTATGAAACAATATTAAACCATTTATACTAATATTTCTTTGTGTGCTGTGAGTTTGTGTATTTACTAACATTTCTTTGTGTATGTGTATTCACTAACATTTCTTTGTGTGTGTGTGTGTATGTGTATGTGTGTATGTGTGTGTGTATGTGTGTATATGTGTTTGTGTATATGTGTATGTTGTCCTGGGATTGTACTCAGGCCTTTTGCTTTCAAGGCAACTGCTTCAACTCTGAGTTATTCCTCTAGTACTTCTCTGTGATGGCTGTTTTGAAATAGAGTCTTGCTTCCTATGATGGTGCATATGTGGACCATGACCTGCTTCTTTTAAATTTTCCCTTATAGCTGGGATTACAGGCACATACCACACTGTACATCTTCATTCCTTTAAGATGGACTGACATTTTTCTGCCTGGAATGGCCTGAAACCGTAATCTGTCCATTTTTCAGCCTTTCAAGTAGTTACAATTATATACATGAGCCACCAGTCACTGACAGACCTAAAGTAGCTTTAACATGCTTTGAAAATCAGAAGTGACTGAATTGTTGTTATTTCTTCAATTTCACTGATTAGATCCATCCCCAACAATACAAAACGATGACAAAAAGTATTTGCTGAAAAAAGCTGTTTCACATCGAATCATGATATATTAATATATACTGATTTTTTAATGATGTCGGTACCCTGCATCTAGTATATGCATTTCTCTAATTTGGGAAGGGGAAGGGAAAAAACAAAATGTTTAAATAGGGATACAGTTGACCCATGGTAACAATGAGATGTACAAGATACTATATTAAAAATGAGCTTGACAATTTAGGCAGGGGGGTGGAGGGATACTGGGCTGGGGGGGTTGCAGTGGAGTTGTGGAGGTGGGAGTGAAGGGATGGTAGGAGAAAAACAAAGGAAGAGGTAACAATGCTTGATAGGAAATGTAGTCATTACCTTGCTCATGTAGCTGTTACCTCTCTGTACAGTATTTTTACAATAAAAATCTTATTAAAAATTAAAACATAGAATTCTGAAAAACAAATATTTCTTTCAAAGGAATATGAAAGTACATGAATTTTAAGTATGTTGAAAAAGTGCTTAAATCTACTGAATTTTAGTGTACTGTACTCAGTTTTTTTTTCTCCTTAGCTTTTTCTCCCTTCAGATTATTCCCTGATTTCAGCATTTTTTATTTCTGTACAATGTCTTATATAAGTTTATATGATTTGGGGCTTATAAGAGGAATCACAGAAATAGTGAGACAAAGGACAAAGGGTGAACCAATGCAGTAGTGATATTCACAAGATACTATGTTGGAATGAACCTTACAACTTCTGGGGGAATTGGAAAAGCAGGAGAAAACA
The DNA here is from genome assembly GCF_000151885.1 of Dipodomys ordii. NCBI lineage: Eukaryota > Metazoa > Chordata > Mammalia > Rodentia > Heteromyidae > Dipodomys > Dipodomys ordii. The sequence goes on along the minus strand of NW_012267394.1, from coordinate 1,238,772 downwards.
AGGGAAGAGGTAACATAACAATGTTCTACAAGAATTGTACTCATTTCCTTACTTATGTAACTGTAACCCCTCTGTACATCACCTTTACAATAAAATATTTTCCCCTTCACATGAAAGAAAATCCTACTGACCTGTTCATGGCTTTTGAGTTTTACTTTTTTGTATGGGTTATAACTGAACAAAGATTTTATTATAGTCCATGTTGTTTGTGCTGCTATAGTTAAAGTTGTCCACATTTTTATTATAAGTCCACTTTTTCAGTTGGGTATCATAACTCAGCTTTAGAAGTCACCCTGGGCCAAAGGCTGGTGTATATTTTAACCTTTATTGGCTGTGATTGGATAAGTATGATTATTTGTGAAGTAAGCATTGAAATTAACTAATGTTTATGTAAGGAAATATTTTAGTGGAATAATATATTGTAGTTCCTTAATTATAGAAACTTTCCAATACATGTAACTGCCAGTATAACTGATTAACAGAATTAAAGAAAACTTTTTCAATCTAATTAGTGTTTCTAACCAATAAACTCTCAACTACAAGCCAAAATAATTCCTGCTCTCACCTGAGTGACAGTTTCTAAAAACATTATAGCAACATTACATCCAAAAAAATTTGATGGATTTTTATACATTGATTAATGAATGTGATAGGGATTGAAAGGCTACACTTATGGTATGAAATTTTGTGCATATCTATAGCCACACATGTAGGTAGCCTGCAAAATTTTGAAATAGAAATCTAGCAAATTTTATAAAATAAAAATCGAATCTTTCAAATGACTGACGTAGTGTGTATATGTGAGAGAGAGAGGGTATGTGTGTGTGTATGTGTAAGTGTGTTTGCATGTCAGTCCTGGACAATATCCCTGAGCTGTTTTACTCAATGGGTTGTGTTCTACTACTGTTGCCACAGCAGCTCCTCTTCTACCTTTTCTGGTGGCTAATTGGAGGTCTAATGGACTTTGTTGCATGGATTGGCTTGGACTCACGATCCTAAGATCTTTGCTTTCTTTTTAGCCAAGATTGCAGGCATGAGCCACCAGCACCTTCATGACTTTGAATTTTTTCTAAAATCAAACATTACTTTTCGTAGGTATAATAAATTGTAGTATATATGTGTGTGAGATATCATGGTGAAACATCTTTGAACTACTAATATACACTTTTATTAGAAAAATGATTATTAGGATCTGGAAATATATCTTGTCTAGGATGTAGGTACTAGAGGGAGGGCAGGCAAATATAGTCAAAATATGTTGTGTACACACTGGAAAATGGAAAAGAAATCTGATGAGACTGGTTTGTGAGTGGAAACCAAAGACAATGTCATAGGGAATGACAATCAAAAGGATGCATTATATATATAAATGAACATGTTAAAATAACAAGTTCTTGTGTAAATAATACTATTAATGAAAAGATCAGTTTTCTACACTGTGGTTTGATGAGATGTTCTTTGTGGCCTGACATTTTCCACAGCAGATCTCACCCCCTATTTTTTCCATCACCTCCCCATATTGACCATCTAAAGGTCATGTCCTTATGAGACATTTGGGAAATTGTCCAGATCTAAACTATAGCATATTAAATAAAGTACAAGACAGATGGAGATGTGGTTCAAGTGGTAGAGTTTCTGCTTTGTAAACGAAAGATCCTGAGTTAAAACTCAGTACTACAAAAAAAAATGAAAAGAAGACTTGAGTTTAATCTGTGAGACACTAGAGAAATTGCAAAGGAATTATCTTAGGCAGATAAAATAATTACTTAAGGTGGGTACAAGTGCCACATGCCTGGAATTCTAGCTACTCAGGAAGCTGAGATCTGAGGACTGTGGTTTGAATCCAGCCCTGACAGGAAAGTTCTGAAGGTTCGTTTTCTTTTTAAATATTTTTATTATCTTTAAGTACTTGTACAAGGGAGTTGCCATTAAATAAAGCAGCTTATGACGATAGTGCATCTTTTTTTTTTCCAGTCTTGGGCTTGAACTGAGAGCCCGGGCTCTGTCCCTGAGCCACTCTGTGCTCAAGGCTACTTCCCCAACACTTGATCCACAGTGCCACTTCTGGCTTTTTCTCTATGTGATACTGAAGAATAGAAGCCAGGCTTCATGCATGCTAAGCAAACACTCTACCGCTAAGCCACATTCCCAGTCATCCTGAAGATTTTTGTCTCCAAGTAAGCACCAAAAGAACTGGTCGTGGAACTTTGGCTTATGTGTTATGTGCCAGAATGCTAGATTTGTGCAAACAAAACTCAAGGACAGTACACAGGTCCCTGTGTTTAAGCTGCAGGAATGCCCCCCCAAATAAAGATTATTTAAATCATGTCATGGAACCCATCTAAAGAAAGGGTTTTGGGGAAAGACTAATCAAACTTTTAAAATAAAATGAGGTCAAGTAAAATTAACACTCAGATTCAACATGAGATGACAATATGGCATAAGCAAGTGCTGTTTGGATGTAGTATTTGGAATAAAATACTATTAGTAGGAGACTGAAGAAAGAAGGGAAAGTGATAAATTGGTAAAAAAAATTTCTTTCAATCATTTTCACCATATTTTTAAGTATATTGCTTTTTCTTTATGATTAACATATGTTAAAGGTAGAGCCATTTAGGAAAGAATAGAAAGAAGAAAATAAATGTCTTTTCTTATCCACTCATTCAGCAGTAATCCTAGTTAATATTTTGGTTTATAGTACTTGGGTTTATTCTATTTTTCTGTGTCATTTAAAAAGTGATTTTCTAAAGAATATAGGAAGCCCAGTGCAGACCTAGTTACTATCAGTTTTGCATAACATTTTTCTTTTGTACTTCATAAATAAATAAAATATTGACTGCATTTCAGTAGAAGAGGAGAAATACCCAGAAGGCAGTGTGAAATTGGGGAGTTCTCTGACCAAACCAAGTCCCATTTATAGAAAATATCTAGATAGAATTGCCACAAATATTTTGTATGCAACACTTTTGCAATTGAAAAAGTCCATATTTCATCAAATTTTAAGTAATGAAATTTAATTTGTACTGTCTATCTTAGACATGCAAATTGAAGCATCACATTCATTCTAGAATCAGTCCCAACCCTGTTTTTACATGCATATGGATATCTGTGTTATACTTGAGATACTGTGCTTTCTATTTTGCACCAATAATTTATTATTGGCTTACTGAATGTAAGTTTGACATGTATTGCTAGAATTATGAAATAAACTTTAATCAACTTGGGAGATTCTATTTCTAAAAAAGAAATAGAACTTGAAGTGTTTCACTTCTTTTGACCTGGAACTACTTAAACTAGTTTCCACCTACTCTACTATTCATGAGGAATGTAATGAACCAATCAAAAAAATTTTTAGTTGAGTCATCTATTATGACATTCAGCAAATGAGTTATTGTACATACTGCATGGGTTTTTTATTTTCTCTGTTAAAGTATTAAAATACATGATGTATGTAATTAAGAGCCTCTATATAGGTTGTCCTTATGAAACTTGCTACCAATGTAGATATATATTTGTATATCTTTTGTGCAAGAGTGAAATTTTGCATAGATTATACCTGAATTTATGTGTCTCTCTTAGGAATATTTTTAAATTTTTTTCTTATAATGAAAAGATGCTGAACAGAGGGGTTATAGTTACATGATTAAGGCAATCAATACATTTCTTGTCAAGCATTGTTACCCACTCCTTTGTTTTTCCTGCACTATCCCTAAAAGGAGTATTTTGTTAAGTGAGAAAAGGAATCAATTAGTATGTAGCTAAAGCACCAATGCCAAACAATAGAAGGATAAAACTATTTATTAAGGATTTAGTATAGAGTCAGACACATAAGGATTTTTTTTAATTTATTTTTAATTCTATTGTCAAGGTGATGTACAGAGTGGTTAGAGATACATAGGTAAGGTAGTGATTACATTTTTGTTAAACTTCTTACTCCCTCCCTCATTTTTCTCCCTCTTTCACTCCCCCCCCAAGTTGTACAGATCATTGCCAACATATTTTCTTGTGTGTATTGCTGTTGCATTGCGGTTTTTGTAAATGTGCATATTTCCTGTATACTTCACACTAGCCCAGTAAGGTAACAGAAAATTATTGGCTTCATATTACAGGTGAAGAACCCAGAACATGAAACAGTTATGTAATTTGTGTGGGTTTCACACAGGTAATCAAAACACTATTCTTTTAACTACTGTTCTAATAGAAAAATGAAAACATAGTAGAAGACATAGTGAGAATATAAATTTTCCGATGATACTTTAGGATACTGAAAAAAATAAGACAGGTTATACTTCGATTTGGGAAGTACAATCCCATCTGTTTTATGAGGTAATATAGTATTATGTGAATAAGACATGATGCAATGATGTTATGACACTCATAGGAAGCTCTTCTAATCATGACAAAGTCTTGCTTATTGTAGCTTCAGTTGTCCTTTATTAATCGAGAAAAGACATAAAAGTCTCATAAAACTAATTTGATTCTTCTATGTCTTGAAAGCTTGTTTTCCCATGGAACATTAAAAATTTTAAGGAATGTATAATCTACTACAGTAGATTTCTATGGAAGCCTAATAGTGCTAAGTTTTTCAGTTTGTGTTTGCAAAACACTGTTAATAAAGCTACAGTATACTTTATACCATTGTGATGTTTTAATTATTTTTGGCTAATCCTGCTTTGTAAGATCCAAATTAGCACAGCGTCTTTAAAATATTTATTAAGGCCATGCTCGAGCTCGTCAATAAGCAACTCATTGTTGCTTGCATTGGTTAAAAAAATATTTATTAAGGAAAAGTACCTGAACTAATTTGGCCTGACATTTGCAAGCAAAATCTTAGGGCTGTCTCCCCTTCAAGAATCCTGACTTAGTGAGCATTATACCTGATAAACTTGTTAGACTAACATGTATTTTTGGAAGGAAAGGAGGGAGGGAGGTAGGAGGGCAGATGGGATGAGAAAGGAGGAAAGGGGAAGTGGGAACAAGAGTTTATTTTGAATTCTTGAAAGATGTCTAGCCAAAGGGTTTTAATAACTTACATTTTTGGCCACTTGTATGAAAAAATGTTGTTAACAACAATATTCATACTATTCCCTAAAACATGAACACACTACATTATGAACTAAAAATAGACTTGCAGCTGTTTTGCAAATGCCTTTTTTGTATATTTTTTATTGTACACGGGGGGGGGGTTACAGTTACATCAGTAAGGTAATGAGTGCATTTCCTATCGAACATTGTTACCTCCTCCTTTGTTTTCAGAGCAAAATGTTTGTAGAGAAAATATGGAAGGAGGCACTTACGTTTCATTGAACACCAGTACTATTCCTTCAATAGCCAACCAACTGTCTTTTGGTATCAGCATTTAAGTAAGGTCACAATAGGTGGTGCCATAATTCTATACTTCATGACTTAGGAAAATATAAAGTGTTGTTTGGCTCATTAAAGAAAAGGAGAAAATATTTTTTATTGTGAAAATACCGTATATAGGGGTTACAATTGCATGGGACAGATAATGAGTACATTTCTGATCAAGCATTGTTGCCTCCTCCTTTGTTTCCCCTTCCTATACCTTCCCATCTACCACCCCGTTACCTCCTCTCCTCTCCCCCTTCCCCCCTCCCACAAAGTTGTAAAGTTCATTTTTTGACATAACAAATTGTAATCTCATTGCTGCAATGGGTCCACCTGTATACCTATTTAAATGATTTATTTTTACCCTTCCCCTTCACAAATTATACCAACATCAAATACAGTGAAAAAAGGGGTTATACTGTGAGGGAGGGACATTCAAAGCAACAAAGAAATCATCTCACAAATATGTTAGAAAAAATTGCATGAAAGAAAATACATTAGAATATTTATCTTGGGGCTCATTTCAGCTAACATCAACTTATCTGACCTATTCTGCTTGTCTCAGACATATAGTAATTATTGCAAATAAGAGAAACCTTGGGACCTACATTTCTTTGGGCCTGATTTACTTCACTTAATACAATTTTTTCCAAGTCTTTCCATTTCCTAACAAATGGGGCAATGTCATTCTTTCTAAAGGAGGCATAGAGTTCCATTATGTATATATACCACACTTTCTTGATCCACTCATCTACTGAGGGGCATCTGAGTTAGTTCCATATCTTAGCTATGGTAAATAATGCTGCAATAAACATAGTTGTGCTGGTAGCTTTAGTGTGGTCTTGTTTGTGATAATTTGGTAAGTGCCCACAAGTGGGATTGCTGGATCACAGGGAAGCTCTATGTGGAGTCTTTTGAGGAACCTCCATACTACTTTCCAAAGTGGTTGAACAAGTTTATATTCCCACCAACAGTGCAGTAAAGGTCCCTCTGGCCACATCCCCTCCAGCATCTGTTGCTATGGAGTTTTTGATTATAGCCATTCTAACTTGAGTGAAGTCAAATCTCAATGTTGTTTTGATTTGAATTTCCTTTATGGCTAGCGATGTTGAGCATTTCTTCATGCATCTATTGGCCATCCTTCTTTCCTCTTCAGAGAAGTTTCTCTTTAAGTCTTTAGCCCACTTATTTATTGGGCAGTTGTTTCTTCGAGGATTTGTTGTTGGGGGATTTAATTTTTTGAGTTCCAGGTATATTTTAGATATGAGACCCTTGTCCATTGTAAGGCTAGTGAAGATCTCCCAATCCGTGGGCTTTCTATTGATCTTGTTAGCTATGTCTTTTTTTTGTTTTGTTTTGGGTCCGGTCGTAGGGCCTGAACTCTGGGCCTGGGCACTGTCCCTCAGCTCTTCAGCTCAAGGCTAGTGCTCTACCACTTGAGCCACAGCACCACTTCTGGCTTTTTTCTTATGTGGTGCTGAGGAATCAAACCCAGGGCCTCGAGCATGCAAGGCAAGTGCTCTACCACTAAGCCACCTTCCCAGCCCCTAGCTATGTCTTTTGACATTCAAAAGCTCCACAATTTCATGCAATCTCTTTCTTTGATTTGTTGTGTTTCTGGGTCTCTATTAAGAAAATGTCGGCCTGTGCCAAGGAGATCTAGGGTTTCTCCTATTCCATCCTGTAATGTTTTCAGAGTGTCTGCTTTGATTCTGAGGTCTTTAATCAATTTGGAGTTGATTCTGGTGCAGGGTGATATATAAGGATCTAGCTTTAGTTTTCTACAAGTAGTTAATCAATTTTGCTAACAGCATTTACTGAAGAAGCTGTCTTTCTTCCATTCTATTTTTTTAGCTCCCTTATCAAAGATTAGATGGCTATAGGTCTGTAGGTTCATTTCTGGGTTTTCAATTCTATTCCATTGGTCCTTAGGGCTGTTCTTGTGCCAGTTCCAAGCTGTTTGATTACTATGGCTTTGAAGTAGAATTTGAAATTTGGTCTTGATATTCCGACAGCACTATTCTTTTTGTTAAGGATCATTTTTGCTGTTTGGGGTCTTTTATTGTTCCATATTAATTTTTGGATTACGTCTTCTATTTCCTGGAATAATGGGGTTGGAATATTGATAGGTATCGCATTGAATTTGTAGATAGCTTTTGGGAAGTACTGCCATTTTCACAATGTTGACCTTTACAATCCTGGAGCATGGGAGTTTTTTCCACTTTCTAAGTTCTGTTTTGATTTCCTTTTTCAGGTTTTCAAAGTTTTCATCATAGAGGTCCTTCACTTCTTTGGTTAATTCCTAGGTATTTTATTTGTTGTGGGGCTATTATGAATGGAGTTGCTTTCCTGATTTCAGCCGCCCTCATCTCATTGTTGGCATACAGAAAAGCCATTGATTTTGGGGGATTAATTTTATACCCTGCTACTTTGCCAACGTTTTGAATCAGCTTGAGTAATTTGGGAGTGGAGTTCATGGGATTCGTTAAATACAAGATCATGTCATCTGCAAAGAGGGAGAGTTTTACTTCATCTTTCCCTATTTGGATCCTTTTTATGTTTGCATCTTGTCTTATTGCTGTAGCAAGGCATTCTAATGGTAGATTGAAGAGAAGTGGACAGAGTGGACATCCTTGTCTCATTTTTGAGTTTAGAGGAAATGGCTTTAGTGTTTCACCATTAAGTACAATGCTGGCTGTAGGTTTGTCACATACAGCCTTTGTTGTATTGAGGAATGTTCCATGGATTCCTAATTTTCCCATGCTTTTTCTGCATCTATTGAGATAACCATGTGGTTCTTATCATTGCTCCTGTTGATGTGATGAATTATATTAATTGATTTGCATATATTGAACCAGCTTTGCATCCCTGAAATAAATCCTGTTTGATCGTGGTGTATGATTTTTTTCATGAATTGTTGAAGTCGATAGGCCAAAATTTTGTTAAGTTTTGCATCAATGTTCATCAAAGAAATGGGTCTACAGTCTTCTTTCTTTGATGAGTCCCTGCCAGGGTTTGGGATGAAGGTTATGATGGCTTCATAGAATGAGTTCAGTAGTGAACTTTCTCTTTCAATTTCATTGAAGAATTGGAGGATTTTGGTGTGAGCTCTGCTTTGAAGGCCTTGTAGAATTCTGCTGAAAACCATCTGGTCCTGGGCTTTTCTTAGATGGGAGGTCTCTTATTGCTGTTTCTATTTCAGTGCTTGATAGGGGCCTGTTAAGATGGTTTAACTCATCTTGGTTTAGTTTTGGCATGTGGATATTTGCTAGGAAAAGGTTCATTTCTGCCAAGTTCTCAAGCTCATTAGCATAAAGATTTGAGAAGCATTCCCTTATGATATTCTGAATCTTGGTTGTTTCTGTGGTGATTTTTCCATTCTCATCTCTGAGTTTATTTATTTGAGTGTGTTCTCTTCTTTTTCTGATAAGATTTGCTAAAGGTCTGTCAATTTTGTTAATTTTTTCAAAGAACCACCTCTTTGTTTTGTTGATTCTTTCTTTGTTTTTGTTTTTTGTTTTTTGGATTCTAATTCATTCAATTCTGATTTAGTTTTAATTATTTCAGTCTACTGGATTGGGGTTTATCTTGCTGCTCTTTTTCAAGGAGTCTCAGCTGTCTCATTAAATTGTTGGTTTCAGATCTCTCCAATTTGTTGATGTAGGAACTCAGAGCTATAAACTTGCCCCCGAGTACTGCCTTTGCTGTGTCCCAGAGCAGCTGGTAATTTGTGTGTTAATTTTGAATATCATGAACATTTGAACTTCTAATGTCTTCTATGACCCACTTGTGACTCAACAGCGTGTTGTTCAGCCTCCATGTATTACAGGACTTTCTTTGGTGGCTTTTAGTGATGAGTTCTAATTTTATTCCCTTGTGGTCTGAGAGAATGCAAGGTATAACTTCACTGTTTCTGATTTTGGACAAGTTTGCTTTGTGACCTAATGTGGGCTATTTTGGAAAATGTTCCATGTGCTGCTGAGAAAACCTTGTATTCTGATGCTGCTTGGTGAAATATTCGGTAGATGTCTGTTAAATCTAGTTGATCTATGCAGTTGTTTAGATCTGTGGTTTTTCTTTTGAGTTTTTGCCGAGTTGTTCTATCTAGTGGGGAGAGTGGTGTGTTAAAGTCCCAAATAATTAATGTCTTTGGATCTATGTGAGATTTGAGTGAAAGTATTGTTTCTTGGACAAATTTGGGTGCTTGTTTGTTTGGCAAATAGATATTTAGAACTGTAATATCCTCCTGAAGGAGAGATCCCTTAATTAGTATGTAGCAACCTTCTTTATTTTTTCTCACTAATTTTAATTTGAAGTCTATTTTGTCTGATATTAGGATTTCAACTCCTGCCTGTTTATGGGGCCCACTTATATGGTAGATTTTGTTCCAGCCTTTCACTTTCAAAATGTGTTTGTTTTTATGGTTGAGGTGTGACTCCTGAAGGCAGCAGTAGAAGGATCTTGCTTTTTCATCCAACTAAACAGTCTATGTTGCTTAATTGGAGAATTAAGTTCATTAATGTTGAGTTAGGACTGAGAGTTGTTTGGTAATTCCTTCCATGTTATCCACCTTCTTGGCGGCTGCAGCAATGGGGTTCTTCCTATGCTTCTTGGATTTTCAGTTTGTGTGTAGTTTCTTGGCCTTTATTGTGGTCTTGTTGGTTTTCTATGTGTAGGACATATTTAAGTATCTTTTGTAGGGCTGGTTTGGTGGAGATATATTGTTTCAGTTTTTCTTTGCTATGGAAGTTTTTTATTTAACCTTTGGTTATAAAGGAGAGTTTAGGTAGGTACAGTATTCTTGGTTGATAGTTTTTTTCTATTCTCATCCTGCTCTTGCAATTCCTGTATTACTCTTTGATTAGCTTCCTCACATTTACGCAATTCCTGTAGTTCTCTTTGACTGTTCTCAGCCTGCTCAAGCAATTCCTGACTTTATCTGTTCTCAGCTGGCTCATGCAATTTCTGTCTATCTCTTTGTTTTCAGCCTGCTCACACAATTTCTTTATTTCTCTTTGATTGTTCTCAACCTGCTTGTGCAATTCCTGTATCAATCTTTGAGTAGCTTCCTCACACTCATGAGATTCCTGTATTTATCTTTGGTTTGCCTCCTCTGTCTCTCTATCACACTCACACTGAGTCCTTTGCAGGTGTTCAATCTTTCCATTCACCATGTTTACCAGTAGTGCTTGTAGAGTTTTTGGTAACTCTCCTCTGCATTATTCATTATCTGTTCTGTCACCTGATTATCATGAGTGGGAGTTGAGATACCCAGACTTGCCATTTTTCTTGTGTTTTTCCGGCTTGTTCTGCCCATTTGATATGAAAATAACAACCGGTTTTTGTTATAGCACTATCTTAATTCAAGCATCAACCAAAGTCCTGTAGTTGCACAGTCAAAAGGCTGCATATACAATCTAGTTCAACAGATACAATCTATTCAACTATGGATTAATGGGCTAAGAACAGGAAAGAAGAATTTGGCAAACCAGAAATTATTTGGTTTAGGGAGAAATGTGGGGAAAAATAGGTATAGAGGGATGTGAAAATGTAAAAGGTGAGTGAAATTAACCAAGTCCTAATCTGAAAGAGGGAAATGGATTGGACAGAATAATAGGAGAGAGAGAGGGAAAAAGAGACAAGAAAAAATGGAAAACAAAAATTTAAATTTAAAAAGTAAAACTTAAAATTTATCTAATTTTAAAGATGAAATTGAGAGAAGAACGGTGATAGGATGAGAGGAGGGGAGGGATAGAAAGGAGACATGAAAAACTAAAAAAAAATTTTTTAAGTTATATAGGTATAAAGAGTTAATACTGCTATTCAGGAATTTAAGCCTAAGAGGTTTTGAATTGAGTAATAAATTTCAGGATTAAGTGTGTACACAAGGTCTAATAATCGGGTATATCTGAGGATGAGCAGAATAGCAATTAAGTCACAGAAAAAAGAACGAAAGAGCAGATAAAATGAAAAGAATGAGAAAGTTAAAAAAGGACCAAAAAGTCAATAGAGATTTTTCAAAAAGCACACACACACACACATACAGCTAAAGTAAAAATTATAATAGGAAAAATAAAAAGATTAATAGAAAACATTTTTTTAATTTTAAAATTAAAAAAAGGTACAGAAAAATTCTTTAATTTTTTGGCGGGGTTAAGGGGTGGATGGGAAGATCCTGTATCTCCCTTGTGTCTGTAATCTGTCTCTTGGTGGAGTCTGTGGTCTGCTTGTGGTGTTTGGTTTTCCTTTGGCTTGATTGGTTTCTTAAGTCAGTTTATTTGAGCAGGCAGAAAAATGCTCTGCTTTATCCAGGATTTTGTGATCCTCCTCTCAGGCTAGTTCAGTGGGAGGCAGATCTGCTAGAGTATCTCAAAAGGGGGAGATGCCTGTTTTCTCCAGTTTGGAGAGAGATGCTGTGATGAGGCTAGGTTCTAGGTAGAGTTGAGGCCTTTTAACAGACATTAGCTTTTCCCTGAGGGGCTAGCTTGTGAGACACTCACAGAGCCCAGCCTGGAGCCATTCTCAGGATTTTTGTTTACTGAATTTCAATTGATTGTATAGGCTGCTGTAGGGAGGAGCTCTGTTTATCTGGCTCTGGTTATCCAGTGAAGAGACACTCCTTTGGGGGCGGAGTTTTCCTCTGCCTAGGCTGGGTGACTTTCCACTGGGTGGAGCTGAGCCTGGCAGGTCAGGTCAGGTTCCTGTGACCTGCTAAATGACTCTCTTGTTTTCTTCCAAGGCCTGAGTTGGAGGTAGCTGCTCTGCCTGGCCTTTGTCAGTATCAAAGATGGAGATATCTGGTGGTGGGTTGTGAGGGGTGGCCTTCTCTCTTCTGCTCCCTGAGAAGGAGTAAGGATGTCAGGGTTCTACTCATGCTGGAGTCTTGGTTTCTGGGTCGTCTCTGGTCTGCGATCTGCAGGATGAAGATATCTGCTCCTTGTCAGTTCTTGCTGGTGTTGAGTAGAATCCACTCTCCAGCTGCATCTGGCACCTTTGTTCAGGACTCTCTGGGTTGTAGGTATGGCAGGTACAGCTTCTGCCGCAGCCACAGCTTCTGGCATGTGCTCAGATCTGTCTCCTTGCCTGGATTTTCCCTCTCTGGCCAAACTCTCTGTACTGTGATGGCACACATGGTGTAATTCTCTTGCCTAGGACTTTTCACTGGAACACTAAAACTGCTTTCTATACGAGAGCTTGCTGAGCCTCCAGCTCCTCCTCCACCATCTTCCAGGAGAAAATATTTTTAAGGCTTCTGAACTCTTATTTAAGGAATTCATGAGCAAGTGAAAAATTTTCAAAGGACTGTATTCTTTCATTCTGTTACTAAAATTCCTCAACTGCCTCTTGATTTGGCTGGCAGCTGAAATGGCAGTATGCTAAGGCCTGAATAACAAAATGGTGTTATTTGTAACAGTGATGTCTGTCTGCATGGAGATTAATTACTGCATTTGAATTAAAGTAGGAGTTGTGTTGGAAATGCTGCCTTTTTAGACTCCCTCTACCCTCCTTGGTCATTTCTACTGATGTAAAGTTAATAGGCTGACAGCTGCCTATGATTAGTTTGATCAGATGCTACTTGCTCTAGTAAATTCATTTTAAGCATTTTATAAGTCTGCAAAGATTAAAGTGATAATATTTTTACTTTGAAAAATGTGGGAAATGTCCATTACTTCTGAGATGTATGATGCCTAAAATAAATGAACTGACAGCCTACACTCATTAGTAATTGTTGTTTTTTGTCTATTATATACAACAGTTCATAGAATAATCCTTCACAGATATATCTAGATGTCACCAGTTGCAAAGCTTAGAAGTTTCTATATGTTATTATGTTCTTTGTATTATCTAAACTTTAAGACAGGCTTGCATGATAAAATGAAGAACTTCTGGATTAGAGAGATCATAAAATCAGACATTCATTGTTTAGCTTCTTCTAGAATTTAGTATTAAGAATAAACTTTTTTTTCCTACTCTGAATCCATGCATCTTAAGAATGGCTGTCTATTGTTCCAAATAACACTGTCCCATGGTTACTAATTAATTGGCCTTTAATCTTTCTTCTTCATTTTTTGTCCACCCTTTATTTCGTTGGTTAGCATTATTATATGATAGAAGTGTTTCCTGTTAATAGTTGTCATATAAAATTGTTTTATTTGAATCAAAGCAAATTTGTATTCTAGATTCCACATTTTGCTTGGTATTTGATAGCACAGTCAAATGTAGTTATCAATACACACTGAGCCATTCATGTCCTCCATCATCTAACTGGGACTGACCTAGTTAGTCTATTACAAATCTATAGCATGTACTCTTAGAATTAGCTTGTAGTTCTCTATTGTCCCACCTAATTTTACTAATAAGGGTACAGGCAGATTAGATTCAATAATGTGTCAACTATCACCAAGCAAGTAAGTGGCTTAGGTAGAAAACTCAATTCTCCTCCATTACGGCATTTTATTCACTTGTCTATGCCCTCTCACAATTTAAGTCCAAGTTTTAGTTTCTTTATACTTTGATGGTTACAAATTTCTCACAAAACCTTTTGACTTTTTTAACTTCTGAATTTGTATTTCCAACAAAACCCTTGTATGAAAGTCTTCATTTAACCCTGTTAATATTCATTTGTTTTCCCATCTCCTCTCCTGTATGGTCTTCCTTTCTCCATTACTGCATGTTCAAATACCATAAGGGAATAAATAATTTTCCCTTGGAATTTTTTGTATACATTTATTTTCTCCCTTCTTTTGTAATATCCTACTATAAAGAAAAGAAAAAAAGTTAATCTTCTAATTGCCTGTTCTTCCTGGTCTATTGAAAATAGTGCCAGATTGGGAATAAGAAACCTTGATGCCTTTTCTTTCCTTCATCAATGACATAAGTTCTCTGTGCTCTAGTTTGCTACCAATTAAGTACAGAGTTTCTCTGTATTGCAGAGTTATCAACTTAATGTAGTTTACAAGTCTCAACAACATTAAAGGTTTTCTCAGGGAATGATGAAGAGAAAAATTAGGTGGTGTTACTGTTTTTTTTTAAAGATGTGTAAAAGAATTTTTGTTTTAGTATTGAGTCTGGGTATTTATATTGATACACACATATACTTCTGGGTTTGGAGACTATGGCTTTGTACACCTTAGGCATGTGCTCTAATACTGAGCTACATCTGCAATCCTATTGTGTGTGTGTAATATGTGCATGTGATTACTGGGGCTTTTAACTCAGAGCCACTTGGCTTTTTCACTCAAGACTGGAACTCTACCAATTGAGCCACTTCTCTACTTGTGGCTCTTTGCTGGTTACTTGGCGATATTAGTCTGTTAGATTTTTTTTGTCCACTCTAGATTTAAACTGTTAGCCACTAACAGCTGGCCCTATTATTAATATTTAAAGACCGATGTACACAGAGCTTCTCAGAACAGTAATTAAGTTACTATATACTTCTGACAGCATTCTACTTTGACCTATCCTTATTTCACCACTGGTAACATCTGAATGTCTCCCAAATGTCATGTGTTAAATTTTAATTGTTTGTTTCAAAGTACTGCAAGTGATTAAGTTGTGATGATGGAGCTTTTATGAGTTGGATTAAGCCTCTTATGAAAGAGCTTGAGAGAATGGACTCCTTCTCTTTTGCTGTAGAGGAGGCAGGAACAACATGCCATAATAGAGGCAGGGAGAAACCCCACTAAATGTGATCTATCATTGTGTTATTATTGGACCTCTTAGCCTCTAGAACCATCAGAACTAACCTTTGGTTTAAAACTACAAAATCTATGACCTTCTGTTAGTGCAGCACAAACTGACTAGGAAAACTATTGTATAATTTAGATTGCAGCAATCCTACCATATGTCTAGTAAAAGGGCATAATTCATGGTGGTAATGGAATTACTAATGTATACACATTAAGTATTCACCAGATGAATGGGAACCTATGATTTTGTGATAATTCCACTCTGAGTGTGTGTGTTGAACAGAGGAGTGCTTTACTACATACTTATCCTAGTCGTAGTTTCAGTTAATATAACAATGTTAGTCTTTTATAAGCAAAGGTGATTTTTTAGCAATTTTTTGCTTTCTAGTATGTGACCAATAATGAATATGGCCTATAGAATAGGATAGTTAAGAATTTATGAACCTTCTTTTAATGCTTCATCAACTATTATTTCACTATTATTGTCATTTATCAATATCCTTAACAATAAAAATGGACCCTAAAATGCATTGTGGAAAACACTATGGGAATTCAGTGAAGGTAGGGAAAACTTCTAGCTAAGGAATTTCAGAAAATGTGAGAGTCATCCCTGGGTGGAATCTCAGAAGTTTGAAATCTTGGTATGATCTCTATTGACTAGGGGCAAAATAAGTAAGAAAAAGATTGGAAATCTGGGATAGAAAGGACAAAGTCAACCCAGAGACAAGGTGAAGAAAGGACAGAATTGATTTTAGAAGTAGTAATTAGGATCATCTGGCTGGAGCAGTAGGACATGTTAATAGTATCAAGTGAAATTTAACTGAAAAGATAGATGGGGAAATGCATCAAGAATGGTCATCTACTTCAAGACAAGGAGAATGGCTTTTGTATACAAACAGAGGGAGGGCAGGGAATAATTGAAAGTAGCTGAAGAATATAAGAAGTATTTTTTGAGACAGGTGATCTGACAGACAAGACTATTACTATAAACATCCAAACAAGAATAAAAGCCAGAAATGTAACTGACATCAGGACTTCTTTTTACATATACAGACAAAGCATCAAATACCATCTTAAGCTTTACTGAACAGGAAGAATTTTTTTCTTTTTCTTTTGAAGGATAAAAATAGTAAGTTGAGTGAAGGCTAATGATTTTTTTTCCCATTTCAGCGGTTTGAATTATCAATTGAGTATGTAGCTAGAGTTCTCTACTAGTGAGTAAAACATATGATGCTTGAATTAAAAGAATAGTGTTTGTTAATTATTACCTCCCTTGGCAACTATCCTCACAAAGGTAATAATGTAAATGAAGAGATTAAAAGACATAATTAGGGCAGAGAGTGCAAGAAAGGAAAATAGGCAAAGAAAGAACTTTGGTGAAAATGAGAACTTGTGTTTGGGGAAATCATGGTAAGGCACTATTTTGAAAACCTATAGAAGAGAAAGTTTCAAGAATAAAGGGTTAATTTGTAAGGAAATGGAAAGAGTTTGAAAAAAAGTATGCTAAGTAAAGTAAGCCAGAGCCAAAGAAATCTAGGCTGCATGGTTTCCCCTCATTTGTAGTAACTAGAATGTGACTATAAATCTATATGTAAACACACTGAATGACTGAAATAAATAAATAAATGCACATGCTCTCACATGGACATACATGCAAACATACATACATACATACATACACACACACAGACACCATAAATTGTATGGGATCCTTGTCATTAACATACATAGGCCAAAGGAGACTATGCATAGGAGTGGTGGACAAAGGCTCAATAGCTATGTTGAGAAGACCATATAAAATAATATTCTATGAAATGAAATCTCAAGTTTAGTTGTCATTGTTACTGTCTTTGTTTTTTCTTTTTCTTTTTGTCTTGTTTGTTGGTTTATATGAGTGAGACTGGGATGGCACATAAAAGTTGGAAGAAGGATGAACAAATACAACAGTGATACTCAGTAGACACTATGTGGAAAATGAACTGGATATCTTGTGGGTGGGGACAGGAAGGAAAGACTGGGAGAAAGTGACTAAAGAGGAGACAGTTCAAAAAGAATTATACTCATTATCTGATTCTTATAAATATAACCTCTCTTCATATCAGCTCTACAATAACAATGAAAAAAAATAAAAAAGGGTTAGTCAGCAGTAAAATTTTTATTTTTATTTATTTATTTTTTGGGTCTGTTCGTGGGGCCTGAACTCTGGGCCTGAGCGCTCTCCCTCAGCTCCTCAGCTCAAGGCTTGTGCTCTACCACTTGAGCCACAGTGCCACTTCCAGCTTTTTTCTTTTGTTTATGTGGTGCTGAGGAATTGAACCCAGGGACTCATGCATTCAAAGCAAGCACATAGGTTGAAGTTTAAAAAGTCTTTGGATTTGTTGGCTCTGGGCCACTTTTCTGAGGTAGCAAAATAATCTCGGTAGACTGGAAAAGATAGAGATCAGATTATAAAGTGTTAAAGAAGACTGAAGTGAGAATAAGATAAATTTGAAATCCTGTGGAATGCAGTCTTTTCAAAAGTTGAGTGTTGTTTGTTTTTGCCTTCACTGTATTAGACTAGGTCTATTCTAAATTTTAATATCACATGCAGGAAGCATTTTTTATCATTTTCTACCAGAATTTAAAAGCTATAATTTCAGATTTTAAGCTAATCATCAGGAGACAGATTCTGTTTAGCACAATTTTTGTTCTGGACAAAATTCAAGCAGGATATTACTGATTACTCTGAAATGGAAATAGTGTTTTACAATTATCGTTTAAAAAGCCATGTACTCATTAAGATAAATATGTGCTGTATGAACAACAAAACATGAGAAAGAAAATGGATATTATTTGTATTTTGTAGGCTCTTGGATTTAGAACTGACTGTACTAATCTTCAGATACTAATGAGCAGCAAAATGTAATTTGCCAATGTGCAATTAACTTCTGACTGGCTTTTGTTGATTTGTAGTGCTATAACCCTGTACCAGGTTAAAATTTTCCTGTTTCAGAGATTTTATTTAACCAATATTTCTAATTGTGGTCAAATAATGAGATGATTATCATGAAAAAATGTTATGTTGGAACAAATCATACTTCATGAAGCTCTGTTTATAGTTTGTCTGTTGAATTATCTGCTACTTAGGCCCTAGGCTTTCATATTTCTCTCTCCTGTTCTATTTTCCCTTTCTTTCTCTTTTCCTGGTGTTGATAAGTAAGGCCTTCATTCTAAATTTTTAATTTGGAGGCCTGCTAGAAAGATGTCTTAGTTGCTGTGTTAAATCTCATGACTCTGTTGTCTTTTCATTCCTGTCCTGTGTTCCTGAACCTTTAAGTCAGTATGTATCCTACCATTTATATGTGCATATAGATACATCCATATGGATATATTCTATGTACACGCTTAAACACTAACACACACACTTTTATCACAAAGTAGTGCCAGGGGAAGATGTTTATCATAAAATTTAGCTATTTAGCTCATCGTCTGGTGAGGATGATTTTCTCCCTTAGCTTTACAGGAGCAAATGCCTATCCTACAGTCATAAAGCTGAAATCCTACATTCACCTTGCCACTTTACAAATATGTCTCACCTAGGAAAATTGGGGGAAAGCATGTATGGCTCAGTGAGAACATTCATTATGATTGGCAAATGAACTCAAAATAATATCTTACTAATGTTAGGGCAGTGAGATTTTTTTCCCCCACAGCATCTGAATTAATAGTTTGAAAAGAACACATTGCAAAATGGTAGAAAATTTCAATTTGTTATTCTTCTATGATTTGGTTAATACTTGTTTCACAGAATCATGAGATCATCTTATTTTTTGCAAAGACCTTAGAGGATGATCTAATTTCATCTCTTCTTCTAATGCACCGATGCTTTCTACAACAGCAATGAGAGCTTGATGTCTAGTGACATGGAATTCTCCTTTTATGTGGGCTCCTGTTTCATAAAAAATATATTCTTCATACTGAATTTTGCTCTCAGTCAGTTCCATCTAGGGACAATACAGAATTAGAGACATCCTTCCTTCTAATAATAGTTACTCAGATATCTGAAGCTTGTTCCATTTTGTTCATTTTTCTAAGTTACTTCTTTAAGGTAGTTAATATTATATTATAGTTATGTTGCTTTTCCCCAAGTATTCTTGATTATCTAGAATATGGGTTGCTCATATATTCATTTTTTTATAATTATCAAATGTCCCTCTTAAATGTAAGCCCTTATATTTCAAATATATTTTACCTTTGTAGAACACAGTTGATCAATGCCTTACGCATGCATTATACTTAAGAAGGTCAATTTTCAGAGCACAGATGCCCATTTTAGACTGTCAATGATAGACCATGATATTTTAGCCGTTATAGTCATTATATCTTGCTGTGAATCCATTTTGTCTCTGTGGTCAACTGAAAGCCTTATTGTTTTTGTGGATTTTTTTTACACAAATTTCTGTAACGTTCGATTATCTTAAATTGTGGGACTATCTCAAATTCTGGATCTTTTAAAAAAACAAATTGTAAGATTTGTTTATGTCACTATTAAATTAAATTTTGTTTGGTTTAAGGTTCATTATTCCTACCTGTTATAACATTTTGATTTCTGGCATATTAGCAATCCCTTTACATATTGTGTAATTTACAAATTTAACATATAGAATGGCAAACAGCTTTTCTTAAGTCTCTAATCTGTTGAAAAGACAGGAACAAGAAGAAATGACTGTGACTGGCAGAAGAAACTTCCTACTGTGTTGACAGCAGTCTCATAATTAATAGCTTTTGAATTTATCTCTTAGACCCAATTAAAATCTACCCAACAGTACTGCTATCTTGTTTGTATGCCTTTCCTTTCCTACATTGGTACCAAGGAAGGATTTGGCCAAAGTCCTCATAAAAAATATTTCATATAAATGTATATATATATATTTTTTTTCTTCCTCTAAGGAAGGATTGCTAGTAACTTAGGTTAGCATGAGCTATTTTGCATAATACATGATACATTCTGATGGTGTTTATTAATTCATAATGATTTTGATATTCCTAAGTGTGGAGCAAAGTTAAGGGTGCTCATTTTTCTTTACACAAGTGAGAGTGGTTTACATTTTTATCGGTACTTTTCCTAAGGATCCAAAAGTCAATGTATAAGGTATCTGAACAGATTGGTTCACAAACACAGGAGTTAGGTCAATAGCTAATTCAGCCAATACGTCCTCCCCTATTCTACATGAAGAGCTAGGGAATGTGAAAGACTTTTTTAGATACTTCCTTCCACTCTCTTTTTCTGCTTCACATTTTGAGTGTCAGTTGCTATTCATTATCCAAGACAATCATTCTGGATTTTATGACTCATGAATTATATACCAAGGGAAGCTATATCATTTTACCTGTCTACCTTAAGGCCTTTTCTTTCAGTTCATTCTATAATGAAAGACATGCCTTTTTCAAGGTGAGTGTAACCCTGAATGGCCACATCCTGTCATCCTTTCATACAGATACGACAGAATCATAACTTAATGTATTATTTTGATATGTAGTTCATACATTAGAAATTACCAGTGTCCAATAACAGAATATGGTTACAAACTGCCATATTCTGGCTGAAATTTAATAATATCTAAGGGAGAAATAAGGCTTAAAGAACACTAGAGTCACTATTATGATTGTCTGTGTGAGATGTGATTAGTGTCTTTATTTGAAGAAATCAGAAAGAAGTAGAGCTAGTCCAGTGACAGAACCAGCAGTTGAAAAAATGTAAGAGATAAGGAAATTCGAAAGTGCAAATGTAAGTAAGGATTTTCAGACAATATGCTTGAAAACTGATGGCTTTTTTGGAAACAAGTTTTTTGAGGGGTATCTAGTGGGGTGATAGGGCAGGGTGAAAATAGTGATCTATTTAGTATAATGTTGGCACATCCTATATAGAGATTTTTAGGAGAAATGTTCCTACTTTGAGAAATTTTTGCAAGTTGCCCAACCTATTGGTGAACTCATTCTTTAGAGCAAATAACAAAGATTACAGATGATACTTTAGAAAAGAATGAAAAAATTTACAGTGTTACAGAAGTGAGGGAGGATAGACAAACCTGGTCCTATGTCTCAGGATCCTACGAACAAAGGCAATTTTAGAACAGCAGGGAGTTAAAGAACACTATCAGCTTCCACAAAGGAGTTGAAAAAAGTATGTACTGCTATGAGACCTTCAAGTCAGGTGGATAACAGTTACTGGAAACCTTCCAGAAAAAAGGTTCAGAAAAATATTAGGTATGGACTAGAAGAGGTTGGATAACATGAGCCACCATGGAGAAGCTGAAGCAATAGGCTATGAATAGCTGTGAATAATGGAAAAAGGAATCCCTTACTGCTGTGTATTCCTGTATAATCAACAGTTCTGGAGATGAAAGCAAAAGGCTAGTTAGATGTCTCTTTGTTGTGGAAAAATTACTGGGAGTTTGTTCTATTAATTTAATTGATTTTAACATCAAATTGCTCAATAATGAGTACATAGTTTATCCAGCATAGGTAGGAAATTGAGTTCTTTGCTCTGCGTAACTTTAATAACAGACAGATGCTAGTTTTCCAGTAAAAGCAATGATAGTTGCTCTCTAAATTCCTTTGAATTTACAATGCTACTGAGCTTTAATTACAGTCATGTGTGCATATTTTACAAATAAATTCCAAACATTTTATTATGGTAATAGAAGCACATTTATGCCACATCATGCAATATGTAACGGATTTTCTCTGTAGTGTAAAATGTGTATATGTTTTGCATTGTGCTGTTTTTTGCATCGAGTTTGCCACCATTTGCATTCCCAATCTTGGATTTCATGCATATATACAATCATGCATGGACCAGGTGGCATTGGAAAATTAAGGAATGATGAAAGGTAAATAACAACCATAGGAGTTGACAAGATTATTTTTTTCTCACTTTGCCAAGACAGTGATTTTAGCTCCAAGTAAGGAGGAAGAGCACAAGAATTTAAAATTCAGCAGATAGAGAATATAGAGAGGAACTAGGTAAATAGTTCAAGTGTTTAAGTTCAAGAGATAAATAAAGACATTATCCTGGCTGTTTAAAGGGGCAGTCAAGTGAAAGGATGACTGACAAGAAGCTATATGTGAATCCAGTATAATCAATAACAAGGTTTGACTTCAAGTCTTATAGCAGCAATATTTAGAAAAACAGAAGAATAATGTGGCTCCATGGGTCTTATTAACCCGTTAGAAGTCTCTGAGAAATAAACCCCAAAAGAAATTGGCCTGTGAATCTTTTGTTAAACTTCCTCCCTTTCTTCTTTTTCCTTTCATGATAAGTATTGGCAGGATGCTATAGAAGCATTGCACATTCCAAGGTTTATCTCAGGAAAAGGAATAGTGAATTATAAATGTTTTTGCAAAATATATTTGCTTTTTATTGACATTTTTCTGGTTGATTCTTGGACTTGAATTCATTACCTTCCATTCTCATTCAGCATGTTTGTTCATGGCTGTCTCACTACCACTTGGGTCACGCCACCAGTCTCTCTTCTGTTGCTGATTCATTAGAGAAAGAGGCTCACTTGCTGGCTTTAAGGATCCTCTCAATCTCTGCCTCCTGAGTAGCTAAATATTACAAGTGTGAGCCTTCAATATCTAACTTGACACACATAGAGTACCTGTATTCAGTGTATAATAATAAAAATGTGGAACATTTGGAGAATTTGCATGTCACCCTTATACACAAATCATGTTCATCTATCAGATTTAATGTATGTGTTTTAAAAGTGAGCATTGTAAATGATCTTTTACAGCACCAATTTCAGGGATATAATATATATATCAAATGTTAGAGGTGTTATGTCTACCAGGTAGGAAGGCCCCAGTTACGTCTCAAGTACTACAAACAAATCACCTGTATTGGTTACTCTGTTCATAAGGTCATTTTCATCAAATATCTCTGACTGCAAATGGCTGCAATTGTATTTGAAGAAAAAAATATAAATTAATAATGATCATTCTCTGTGCCTAGTCAAAAAGAGAAAGAAAGTAAGTTAGACTGCTTGTGAAAAAATGTAACCTTTAAATCTAACTTGTAGTGTGAGTTATGTGCCTCAGAAGGGCAAGGCCCTGAAGAGAGGCTTAACAAGGCAACTGTGATGATGATGTAGTTCTTAGGGCAGGAGCAAAGGCAGAGGTTGACAATGTGTGGGCAGTAAAGGCTACCTATTCAAACTCTGGGCAATTTTACTTGGCCAAGTGCATGGGTGTTTTGGCTCAGGAAAAAAAAAAACAAAAATGTCAGCAGTGTTAGAAAATGTCTGTTTTTACATAGTATCTAAACGTTTTTACCAGTCTTAAATAACAAAGAAGTATTCTATCAACTACTGGTCAACAGATCGATTTAATTCTTTGCTTTTCAGCCACTTGTTTAGGCATTGCTCATCTCCTTTTTGATCAAATTCTGTGTGCATTCATAACATTGGTGGTCTTGCTTTTCTCTGCGCTTTTCACTTGTCCCCAGGTGCCTGTACCTGGAGAAGTCTGGGTTTTTGTGACAATTCTACACGTTATTGGCAGGGTACATTAGGAAATTTCTGATTCTAAAATGTGTACTAGTCATAATTGGTAAAAAGGATTTAAAAGTTTAAAACATTTTTCTGAGGGTGGCATTTTATTACTGTGAAGTGGCAGAAATTAAGTTGTACAGCTGGGTGGGCACTGGTGGATCAGGCCTATACTCCTATCTACTCAGGAGGCAGAGATCTGAGGATTATGGTTCAGTGCCAGGTCGAGGAGGAAACTCCATGACTCATAGTGGTAGAATGGTAGCTTTGAGCACAGAAGCTCAGGGACAGTGTCCAGGCCCTTAGTTCAGTCCCAACAACTGATAGGAAAAACAATCAGAAGTGTGAGAAGTGTGTACACTCACATACATAAAAAAGAGATAAAATTTATGGTGTTTTCATTTTGAAACTATCAAATCATAGCATCTAAGCAGCTTGAGAAAAAAATGGCATGGGTGCTATACAATGTTGTTCCTATGGAAGAATGGAAAATTAAAAGTTCTGACCTCAGTGTGGAGCTGTATAGATGACTTTAATTACTCTTCCATTTTCTGAAGAGAAAGGGTGAAGTTCTTCCTCCTATAAAGTTCTCCCTTCCCCGTTTCTCTGTTCTGAGTGGACTTTGATCCCATACCTAGAAATAAAAAGTTACATACTTGAATCTGTTCCTTTAGGCAACTTTAGTTATGTTGTTTCTTTCATACTCCAAGGTAGGTAAGATTGAGAAGTGTTTTGAATCTTTCACGGGGAGCAGGACTGATGCAGACTGGGATTCCATCCTATTCAGAATGCCACACATGTAGTATATAACCAGAGATTGCTGATATCTAACCATATTTAAATTTGGTTTTAGTATAACAATTTGCCTTGTTAAGCGTTCAGTGTAACCCTTAAGAAACCCGTTATTCACTCACTGGCATTAATAATCACTTTATAATTAAAATTTTCAGGAAATATAGGGAAAGGAAGTGGGTTGGCAGTGGCATCGGGCTTGTTGCCCTCCAAAAGTACCTGCTAAGAAGATGAATATGAGTCTAATCAACTCATAGGAAGGCAATAAAAATGAAATAGCTATGTGTCCAATATGCATGTCAGTAAAATAACCACAAACAAAACAAATAATTTATCCTAGACAAGACTCTGCATTTGTACAACTGAAAATAAGTACTTCCTTAAAATTTCTTTTCATCTCTACACTTAACTACCCCATACTAATGCTGGTTTATATATATATATATATATATATATATATATATATATATATATATATATATAGTAATTTTTTCCCTGTTTTATGAAAAAGCAGCACAAAAAGAGAGCATTAAGCCCTTGAAGACAAGAGCTCTCCCTAATACTCTGTGGGGTCTAAACCTGACCCACAGACAAATATTAATCTGTGAAGTCTGTCTTGAACAGTCTCTAGTTAAATAATTTGAAACATACATACCACACATTAAAAATTAAGATAAACATATAAATGTATTGAATATTAAGAATTGCTTCTGTATTTAGAGATTATTTCCTTTACAACTTCTTTTTCCTATCAAAATAATCCCACTTTTATGAGATGGTGGATCTGATGAAAGGGTAGAAACTTTCCGCTCAAACTAATGAGCTGACATTGGCCCTAGAAATTTATGCTGTGCCCCCCCTCACCTTTGTATGCTTTTGGACATATAACACGTTAGAAAAACTAGTCTACTTTAATTTCTTTATTATGCAGTTGAGAAAATTGGTGGTAGAGAACTTAATTTAACCAAGATTCACATTCACTATCATGACATCATCAAATAGAATAGAATACAATCCAAGCATCCACATTCCTCATCTTTAGCACTGAATAAAGTAGAAAACTACCTGTTCCTATCCCTCAATAATACATTTCTTGTTTTAAATTAACCTTAATGTCAATTTTCTATTTTTTTCACCAGATTCAAACTTCCTATGTCTTAATATGCTAATGTTGCATTTGATTACCTTCATTACTCAGTTAGTTTGTCACGCTCTTTTTAATTATTGATTTCTCTTTTTATAAAAGTAAATTAAAGGTGCATTTGTCTTCTCAAAAAAATTTAAAGCGTTTTTATTGTCCTTGTACTAAGACTGAGTCATCTCCCCATTGGTATCATTTAATAAACACATTGATTGCCTTCTATTTGGCTGCTTCCTGGTGCTAGAAAAGCTATTCCATTTTCTGGTGAGGTTAATGCTGATGAGTTGAATGGAACAATGGCATAATGAATTTAATTATATGTTACATTCATTTATTTTATTTTCCTGTTTATCAGGCAGGATTTTTAACATCTTTAGAAATTATTATCTGACCCAAGGAACTGCTTAGTCAGTTTAATTTCTCTACTGCAAGAAGGATATCAACCTCAGTGAAACATTTAGACCCATATTTGATGATTCTAATTTCTTTTGTACACGTGAAATTATATGGTTATAATATATATATATATATATATATATATATATAGTTCTGTTGGCTTTAGCACATCTTTTCTATACATTGTCAGACTTTGCATTCCCAATAAGACTTTGAGGACATTTTTGTTTTTAATACCATTTTTCTGATGGTATAAATGAAGTTTAGATACTATAATTAATATGTCTGAAAGCATAAAACTAGCTAGTAAACAAAATCCTCATAACTTTCAACCCCAGGCCAGTGATTCCAAGTCTTATAAATGTTCCATATCTTAGCTCCAAACTTCTGACTTTTTACCTTTTGAAATGTTAAAGGCGTCCATTTTCCTCCCTAATATGAAAACCATTTTAATAAAACATCTTGTTCCCATTTAATTTCTTCTGAGAACAAGGTTAAAATTCTTGTTTGTTTTGAAGGGTTTAGCTGCTAGAAAGCATAACCTTCCTTCAATACTTTGATGATTGTGGAGTGGAGAGAGTAAACAGTATTATTATAGAATTCAAGCCTGAAGTCATTATCAAATTATAAATTCAATTAGGTATGATTAAAAGAACCATTTTATAGCTTAACACTACATATGAGCATATTAATTTTGTCTGGAAGAGAAAAAACTAAAATTCAGGTTAGTAGAGGTAATTGTTTTTATCTTAGCTCCATCAAAATCAGTTCCTAAAATCTATAATTTATTTCTCAAGTATAGATTATTCAATTAATTGTTTTGAAATATTTGGGTTGTGAAGATAGTTCTCCATCTTACAGAGTACCCTAAAATAAATTTCAGACAGATTCAAAGCTCAAAAGCTAATAGAGAACAATGGAGAAAACAGATGTATGACTACTGTTTGATCATGGCATATGGGTCACTTTTCTAGTCATGAGAGTTAATGAGAAACACAGGCAAATTTTGACAGACACATGTCAGTTTAGTCGATTCTACAATCAAATGAGGATATAAAAAATATAAAAGTGAATGTTACCCTCTGGGAGATAGTTAAAACATGAAACACCCAAAGATATTGAATAACAGTTCATGAATTATAGGTATCATAGTTAATGGCTATTTAAATATTAAAATATAACAAGTTGTTTCAGCATTGTACCTTAAAATATATTTAGAAATTGACATTGAGAAGTACCATTGGTAAATTGAGAAATGATTAAAAGTATGTAAGTTGCTGGAAAATGGAAAGTAATACAAACTTGATAGCCTGATTTGCCTACCATATTGCAAATTTCTCTCTCTCTCTCCATCTCTATCTCTGTGTGTTAAGTCTATCTGCCTGCCTGTCTGTTTGCCTATCTATCAGATGCTCTCTCTCTCTGTATTTCTGTCTCTGTCTCTCTGACTTCCTGGCTGTCTGTCTGTCTGTCAGACTGCCTCTCTCTCTTTGTCTCTCTTTCTGTCTCTTTCTCTCTGTGTATGTGTCTCTCTCCCTGTCTCTCTCTCCCTGTCTCTTTCTTTCTTTGTCTTGTACTAAGGATAATCTTCAGGGTGTCACATATGCTCTGATTTGATAATGCCTTAAAAATATCTATGCACGAAGATCTTCCTTAATGTTGCAAACTTGTTATTGAAATATTATTTTGTATATATTAAGACAGAGAAAGAAAAAATACAATATGTTGTTTGAAAAAGACTAGATGTTGATCGCCAGCATGATTTGCATTCAGCAGAGGAGTTTATTTTAGAGCTTGAACATTTGAATTATAGAAAACAGCTGCATGAATAATGAAAACCTAAGTTAACTATTTGTTATGCTGTATTGATTTTCAAAACACAATTTCATAGTAAAATAAGTAATCTTTGAAATATTTGATTACAATAAATGACAACAATTATATCTACTTTCAGTTTTACCATGTGAGACATAAACTATGAAAGAATATATCACCAATACCCTAATAAAAAATCATCTGAAATGTGGTGACAATTATATAGGAAAACAAAATTTTGATGTTCATTCCTGGATCCACAGCTCAAAATTGTGGTGGCAATCATACCTTTAGAAAAATTTCTACCCCCACATGTGTGTATGTATGTTTGTTTGGTTATATTACTGAGCATGTAGAAAGAACAATAAAAAGGAGGATTTTCAGTATTACATTCTACCATTCTTCATTCAGTTCTGCCTTACTGCCTTCTTATCTGCTCTGAAGCCAAGCAGGATATAACAGAAGATTGTATGCATTAGGATATCAACAAATGCTAACAGATATTTGGTGAAAGAAAATATGGTTGCAGTGGTATGAAATTTACAAAGCTAATAACAAAGGATTTGCCATCAAATGTTAATAAACAGAGAAGTGGAAGAGATACCAAGAAAGAAATAACTTGAAATGCTTCAATTATGAGCTGATATTGAAAGTTTGTTACAGAAAAGGAGAGAAAATGTTCACTGTACTTGTTTCAAGATGAAAATACAGAAATTGGAATAGGAACCACTTACTGTATACAGTAGTCCTCCTTTTTCTGAGGTTTTATTTTCCATGATTTTTTATCCATGAAATTGACAACACCAGAAATAAAACACACTTCAATTTTAAGTTGTACACTTTTCTGAATAGCATCATGAAATCACTGTTTGTCCTGATCCATCCTTACACTCACACATGCACAAAATGATCTTTACACCACTGTGTGTGTTTCTGTAATTATGTTGTATTTCCACATATGGAGAAAGAACATCTGGTAGAAAGTGAATTCTATGTGGATTTCAAGATATGCAGATAACATTTTTTTTCATCCTTTACTTTTACCTGGGATGTTGGATATATATCCTTGCAGTTTACAGAGTAAGTAGCTTCAAGTGGAACTGTCTTCTTTCTAGTTTCCTGTATCTGCAAAGTGTGCAAGTCACTTTTTGCTTTCCTTGACCACAACCAATTTGACTAGCAAAATCTAAAATATTTGCTAGTGGTATTTGAAGAGGTTGTGGTATAAAACATGATATTTGAATTATTTTCTCTTTTTCCCAAGTTTGTGTATTTTGCAGTTGAATAATAAATAAATAGAAATGAAAAGGCTATTCATTATTCTGAAGCTAATAGCTGAATTTACATTACTTAGACAACTTTTATGGGATTCATAGTGACTGTCAGATGAGAGTCAGCTGATAAGCATTTGTTTTTTCTTAAGATAACAGAAATTAATGATTCTGATGTATGTATCATGAATGATAAGAAGCTCATCTTAAAGATTTTTCTTAAAATTTTATTTATTTGTGTGTGTATGTATGTATGTATGTGCCAGTCCTGGGGCTTGAACTCTGGGCCTGGGAGCTGTCACTAAACTTCTTTTCTGTGCAGTGCTAGCACTCTACCAATTGAGACATACCACCACTTTCTAATTTTTGTTGAGTAGGTTATTGGAGATACAAATCTAAGGGGCTTTCCTGCTCAAGCTGGCTTAGTACGGTGATCCTCAAATCTCAGCCTCCTAAGTAGCTAGGGTTATAGGCATGAGCCATTGGAGCCTGGCAAGAGTGCATTTCTTTTTGAATAATCACTCCTACCTTCACTGTCTCCAAGATTTTCCCTGCTGTTCCCACTCACATGTTGTATAGTTCACTTGAACATAGTGTCTAGTGATTATCGCTGCTCCATTTGTTCACCCTTTGTCTTACCATTTCTTTGCTTCCCCCTTACATTCCCAAAGACAGATGAATGAACAAGGCAAAATGAAATGAAAACAAAATGGCAGTAAAGAAAATAAAACTCTTGTTTCTACCTCATAAAGTTCATTTCCATTAATATTATTTTATATGGTCCAGTGTACATAGTTGTTACATCTATGTGATCCTCTCCTAAGAGTATTTTCTTTTGGTCACACTCTGTGTCGATTCCTAGAGTCCTGTATAATTTATCAGGTCCCAGGTTTTTTTTTTAATTTTCTTTTCTAGCATCCAGTGTCTTTACTTTAGATTTATAGGCACATTCTAGTTACCACAAATGAAGGAAAGCATGCAACCTATGTTTCTTTGGGTCTGCTTTAGTTCACTCAACATGCTTTTTTCCACGTGTTTCCATTTCCTTATGAGTGGTACAATTATCATTTTTTTCTGAGGGATGAATAGAATTAACCTTAGGTTCTTTTTTTTTCTTTTCTTTATTTTTTTAAACCAAATTCGTTTAGTTTGCTTCAGAAAAATATATAAGAAACCCAAGGATACATGGCTTTATCCAAAAAGGGCCAGTTAGAATCATTGAGGTTTACTTAAAAATATATACCTATAGGGCTGGGAAGGTGGCTCAGTGGTAGAGTGCTTGCCTTGCATGTATGAAGCCCTAGATTCGATTCCTCAGCACCACATAAGCAGAAAAAGCCAGAAGTGGCACTGTGGCTCAAGTGGTAGTGTGCTAGCCTTGAACTGAAGAGCTCAGGGACAGTGCCCAGGCCTAGAGTTTAGGCCCCATGATTGACAAAATAAAAAATAAATACAATATATATATATATATTATATATATATATATTAGTGTGTGTGTGTGTTTACCTATATGCTCACATATTTGTGTGCATATATATTTCTATCAATGATGTATATTTAAACATATATATGTATGTTAATATAGATATATAATGTATATATTCATGCCTGTACATAGGGCAGATCAACTCTTAAGGATTCAAATAGTTTTGCAATTTATCATGGAAGAAAAATTTTTTCATTTAAAATGGTATTTAATTTGCTTTATTTGTCTGTTTTCAGATTACTTTAGTTGTATTTAATGAATTCCCTAATTCTCTACCACTAGATCAAGGTTGTTATTTTCTGTCAGGTACTTTTGCCAAAAAGGAATGATGGACAAAATTTCTATATAAACTTAATGGGAAGAACAGTTCACTTTTTGAGGTAATATATATTTAGGGAGGAATGTGTAGAATTTCTGGGTGTTTCAACATAATAAAATACTCCAACAAATGATTTTACAAAAAGCATCTTTTGTGTAGGACGCACATTCTTTCTGTTTGTCCAGAATTAAGTGGACCGTTGTATAAGGCATTTCACTGTTTTCTATATCTGTCTCTCAGTAAATATGAGGGAGAAATCAGTCCTTTGGGTTTCCAATTTTGTTTTTATTTTTGCCTGTATTTGCCCATAAGCAACGATGATAGAACAATGTGGTCTTTATTTGTACTTTCTGCATTTAGTGCATTTAAAGCATTATACTCTTCTGTGTTGCTACATTTTCTTCCTAATTATTTTAGGTAATTATGTAATCCTGATTCAGATTGAAGGGACAAATGTCATCAAAGCCAGCTATACAACACATAGATCCCTACCCTTTCACTATTAAAAATAACTTTTATATCTCTATGTTTAACTGTGTATTTCTTCCACTCACTTGATTATTTTTTTTAATTGTGAAAATACTGTATAGAGGGGTTACAATTACATGGGCAAGATAATGAGTACATTTCTTATCAAGCATTGCGATTATTTTATTTATGCCAACATTAACAACAGTTTTTCCGCTGTTGAACTGCAAAAAAAAAAAAAAAAACGCTTATTTTTCAGGAAGATTTTAATCAGTGCACTTACTCATCAAAAATAAATGAGTTTTACTTTAGACTCAAAATGAGTTTTATTTTGGCCATAACAAACTTTTTATCTAGTTTATATTAACACAGCTTCCAAATGTAAGTGATCCTCAGAAGAAACACATACAGGGACACATGCTACTGGCTCACGCCTGTAATCCTAGCTTCTCAGGAGGCTGAGATCTGAGGATCACTGTTCAAAGCTAGCCTGTACAGGAAAGGCCATGAGATTCTTATCTCCAGTAAACCACCAGAAAACTGCAAATGGCGCTGTGGATAAAGTTGTAGCACACTCACTTGAGCTGAAGAGCTGAGGGACAGCGCCTAGGCCCAGAGTTCAAGCCCACAACCAACAAACAAAAACAAAAAAGAAACACAAACACACATGCAAACACACAAACACACAAGCATTCACGCATGCACACAAGCACAGACACACCCAAATTCAATTTATTTTTTGAAAATGACATTATGCAAATACATATACAGTATAACTTCTTTTATTGCATTTTAACTTCTTTACAATCATAGTACTCAATGTATATGTGTGTGTGTGTGTGTGTGTGTGTGTGTGTGTATGAAAAAGGAAATGAGAAATTTGAATTGACTCATTGGGAAGTTGTTAGGTGGGAGGGACCAAAATGAAGGAAAGGATAACTGATCAAGATTAACTGAATACATAAATGGGAGTTTTAACTCTGTTATAGAACCATTTGAAGAAAAAATAGGAATTTTAAAGCAATATCTGTTTTTACCACTCCAAAAATTGTAATTCCTATTACTCAAACTAAAAGTACTTTCAATTAATTTTATTATTTTTGAGCATAGCAGTAAAGGAGTTTGAATTCAGGGCCTTGAGCCTGCTTCATAGGTGCTGAAGAACTAAGCTGATTCTTAATCCCTAATTTTATTACTTCCTCTGCTCAATTGCCTCCATGTGTCTGCTACCCATTTATTGATTGAGATAAAATCTTTTGCTCTTTATTTTCTAGAAATTCCTTCTATGACATATTTTGCTGCAAATGCTTTTCCATTCTTTATTTTAATTTTATTTAAATAAACATGATTGTCAAAAATCTTAGCAAGAATTATAACTATGATTTAATATGTTTATATTTGCAAATGCACTTTAAACTTATTCTCATTTAATTTTTAGGGACATTATTCATTTGGAATCATAGATATTAATGCTAGTTTATAGATGTCTCAGCACTGTAATATGATAAGTACATTTCTTTGTTAGGAATATGTATTGTCTTTTAATGATTTTAATGAAGTTTTTTCTTTTAATGAAGCTTTTTCTATAGTATAGCTCTTGGCATTTCCCTCAACATTTTATCTTTTATTTCTCTTATAGGAATATTCACTATTTCAAAATTTTGTTTTCTGTATTGTATTTCAAATATCGATTTTGTGTGATTTTGTTCATTCCAGAGTTTTCCAAATAGTGGTTCTGACAATTATGAGACACTGATTTAAGGGATTAGTGTACACATGTGGAAACTATTTTACAGTCCTGACATACCAGGAAATCATTTCTGGGCCATGATTGAGACCAAGAGCTAGTGAGGTTCAACAGTTTCTATTCCATACAGTGCCATTTTGTCCCAAATGATTGATGACATTCTCTTGCTCTATTCTCCACAGATTATAAGAACACTATTGCAGTGTGGAACTTCTGTAGATATCTGCTTCATTAAGCATGATCCCAAAATGTCACTTAATTTATTTCTTAGATTGAATGTCTCATTAAACTCTGATGAGGCCAGGAGCTACTTTGGGCTGGACTTGTTACATAGCACTCTTCTCTTAAATTTTTGTTCTGTCTCTTCTGGCAAGGGAAATGGACAAGACAGTGAAATCAGTACACACTGCACTTTAGCTCGTACAAACTGAAATATTGTTTTGCTAAAATAGACACTAGGTATAGAGAGATTAAAATCACACTTAAAGTAAATCAGCACAGAGAATTAATTTATAAATTTATTCAATATTTGGTATAACCTTAATTTTTCACTTCATTTTGTCTTTTTTTGACAAATATACATTGTTGATTAAACAGATATTGATCTCCACCATGTCCAATTTGGAAATGAATGTTTTCCTTTTCTTTGTTTTTTTTTTGAGTTATGCAAGATTAGGTAAGGGTGTGGGTAATGTTCCATCAGGTTTTTGTACAAATGATACACTTATGTCATTAGTTGTTTTTCTTACATTACAGAAAGCATTCATTCCACAAAACCCATTGATCTTACAAAGCTGTACTTTCCTTTTAGTTTCTATCGTATAATGCAGGACATAATCCTAGGATAATATTGATGGGAAGTTGAGGAAAAAGATAAATCATTCAGAAGAACAAATTGAAAACATTTTGTGATCAAAAATTAAGATTTTGCTAGGCTTGGGTCCTGCTGACCACTGGAGTACCATTTTGCTATGCTTCTTTGGAGTTAGAACCACCAACCTACCCAGTGATTGTTCTTTCATGATGCATATATGTGTTCACTTTGCTGACGATGGCAACAATATGGTTCAGGAACAGAACTCTTATTCCCCTACACATACCTTATACATCCTGTGACTCTTCTCAGAATTTGTACCCCTCTGCTCTTTTGTCTTTCCTGTTAGGTATTAAGCAGTGTTATAGCTAGCTCCTGTTCAGTCTGAATGTTTTTGGTTTTGTATTGACTTTTTTTGTCTACCCTAGAGTTTGAACTCTGGTCTACGCTCTCTTGCTTACTTGCTTTGTTGCTTACTTGCTTTAGCACTTGAGTCATGCATCTACTTCTGTCTTTTTACTGGTTAAGGAAGTACAAATCTTGTGGTATTGTCTGCCTAGCGTTGACTTTGAAGCCAGGATCATAGACATGAGCCACTAGTGTCAGTCAGAAGTGTTTTAATGTAAAATTTGCATGATGCTTAATGATGGATAAGTGTTCTATTTTTTTTGTAGAAATCACCTTCAAGAGAGAGAGAATTGCATAGTTTACTTGTAGTATATGTAGCTCATCAAAGCAACTTAAAACTAAGATGACCTGAAAATGTATTAAAATAATTTTATAATGAAATAATATTTTCAACTCTGCCTTAAGCCAAAAACATAGATTGAATTTTTATTTCATCGAACCGGGGAAGTTTGTTTCTTTCTTGTTTTTTTTCTTTTTAATGCTAATCATCATAATCTCATGAGAATACTTCTATTTTCACATGTATCGAAGATGAAGAAATACATATTCATCAAAATGTTAATGTATACATACTCTGTGGCATTATTGTGTTTAATATAATCAAGACTAACAGCTAAGCCAGTCATTTAATTTCCCATCAAATTGCCGTTATTTACCAAAACTACCTAAATGCTTCTATATATCATGTTTTAAAATTCTCTTTGCTTTATCCAATGCAAAGCTGCAACAAATATTGCTTCATATATTTAAAAAATGTTCCCAATAACATAACTATTTTAAGTATTAGTAAGGAGCTAAATATTCTTGGGCAATATGCAAAAAGTATTTTTTATTCAGTATAGAAAATAATTTTGTTAAAATGTTTGGCGTTTCATATTTACTAATTCATTCAGTACACACTTATTAAACACCTACTATGTATCCCATACTTTGAGGATAAGAAGATACCTAATTAAGTGAATTACAGTGTTTCATAACTCCTACCAATGTGAACCTCAGTGCTATGGATTACATTGCACATAACAATTATCTAAACTTTTTGAGGCTTTACTAAGTAGCTGGGTTTCTTTTGCTTGTGGACTTTTTCCCTTCAGTGCTGGGGTTTAAAGTTTGCTAAGTCTTCAGGCATGCTAGTCAAGAATTCTACAACTGATCTGTATTCCCAGCCTGAACTGCTGGCTTTTGATCTTAGAGGAAGGCTAGGATAATGCCCAGTACAAATGAAGACATAAGGAGTTGAATGGGCAGATAAATGGAGTCTAAAAGGATCTAACAACTCAGTGCCAGTGGCTCATGGCTGTAAATCATAGCTACTCAAGAGACTGAGATTTGAAGATAGTGGTTTAAAGCCATTCTGTGAATGAAAGTCCATGAGACTCTTACCTCCAATTAACAACCAAAAAAACCAAAGTTGTGCTGTAGTTCAAAGTGGTAAAGTGTTATCCTTGAGCAAAAATGTTCATGGAAAGCATCCAGTCCCTGAGATCAAATTCCACAACTGAACCCCCTCCCCTGCAAAAAAAATAAACATATCTAACATTCATACACTATAGGTAAGCATAGGAATATGCAATCACACTTCTGTTACTTACAACTCAAAAGCTATTATGTATTTTCACAGACCACAGGCTAAAATAAGTTAACATTGGTGTTTAAGTATAATATATTCTCACTGAAAAGTGGCTACCAAACGTATATGTTTTATTTGTATCCATATGTGTAAAGTCTGAGAGAGACATATTTCAATGGTAGTGAGTACATTTAGCATGTTGTAGGCCCTGGGTTTGTTCACTGCTGCATGTGTCTATGTGTGTTTGTGTGTGTGGTGTGTGTGTGTGTGTGTGTGTGTGTGTGTGTGTTACCAGCACAAATTGTAGTGGTTTTTTATTTAGAATTATTCTAGAAACTTCTATTAAAAAAGTTGATTTTCTACATAATTCCTGAATTCCCAGGTTAATGCATCTTTGACATATAATATTGTTGGTCAGTAAAAATATTTAATTATGGGCCAAAAAAATGTTGATCCTAAACTTAATAATGTCATCTTCTTGGGCATTGAGTTTCTGTTTTTCTTAAGTCATTTTATTTTCCTTATAATTATGTCTAACTTGGTCAAGTTTTAGAAATTCCACTAATAAAAATGATGAGTTTGTTTAGTGTCCTATATTCTTTTTTTTTTTTTTTTGATCCAGTCGTGGGGCCTGAACTCTGGGCCTGAGCGCTGTCACTCAGCTCTTCAGCTCAAAGCTAGCGCTCTACCACTTGAGCCACAGCACCACTTCCGGCTTTTTTCTTTTTGTGTATGTGGTGCTGAGGAATCGAACCCAAGGCCTTAGGCATGCAAGGCAAGCGCTCTGCCACTGAGCCAACTTCCCAGCCCGTGTCCTATATACTTAAGAATCAAATCCCCAGGCATTCATTTTATATATATAACATGCAATTTACATGAATAGATTTAGGTCTTGTCTGGTTTTTAATTACAACATATATAAAGAAAACTATCATCTCATCAAATCTGTCTTCTTCTGAGAGACAGTGGGCCTTCTGCTCTTCCTCTCAGGTTTCTCCTCATACAGTTTTCTGAGATACTAGGTGGTCTTTTATCATTCAGAGTGGGCAGATTATTGCTTTTGAGCCCTTTTACTGAGTTGTGTCAACCTTTCACAGTAACATTTTTCTTAACAGGTACATGTATCACTTGTGTACACTAAGTGGTAAATAGGTTCCAATTATTTCCAAACTGTTGATTTCTATTCCTAACTATGAATTAGCTCTGAGAAATAAATTATATCATAGTCTGTGAAAAAGATAAATGTGGATTAAATTCTTTGCTCAAAATCAGTCCTATCTTCACTGATATGAAGGCCAAAGAGATGAATCCTCTAAGGTGTCTTCCGTCATTCCTCCAGTAGACCCTTGCATACCATTTTAGCAATGAGAGTGTACAAGTAAGACATTGGTAGGGGCTATATGCACCCCTGTATTAATGCTAACATCTGTTTGAATAGTAATAGGGGTTTGTGCTACTGCTTTGTGTACTGTTTAACAGCTGATTCCCTTTGCCATATAAATGAGTAATATTTCCATTGAAGATGGGAGTTAGGGCATTTGGAATTTGCCTGTATCAGTGGTCCCCAACTTAAAATGGATGACTATTTTTCAACATTCTAATTGTCAAATTAGTAATTGGGATGATATAAAGCCATCCACATTCAGGAGAAAATAAGTTTCTAGTTTTGAATTTTGATCTTTTCCTTGGCAAACAAGGTGATGTATGCCACTTTCTAGAGGCTAGACAACAGCAGCATTTAACTGTGTCAACACCATAGCAGGCACCTACCTTATACTGTGTGCTGTGTTGTTAGTTTACGGTGCTACGTTGGCTCTGTATGTTAAAGGTATTTTTAGTTTACAATCAAGTTGCTGGAATGTAACCTCATAGTAAGTTGAAAAGCATTTGCAAAATCTTACATGAAGGAAGTGCCACTGTGTCACAGAGTAGTAAAATGCTAGCCTTGAAGTGAAAAAGCTCAGAGTCTGTGCCCAGGCCCTGAGTTCAATTCTCATGACTGAGAAAAGAAAAAAAAATCTTACATGCATACATAACATATTGTTTGTACTTTTGTACAATACTCATTGTCACTTTGGACTATGAGAATTATTAGATAGGTTGCATACCTAAAAACATTATTTCTCTCTATAAAAGCAAAAATTGGATCCAGTAGTTTCAACAAACAAATTATAAGTTCAAACTTTATATTGTGTTTCCTCATCCATCTAATGCTGCCTCTTATGGACTAAATTTAACTTGAAACAGTTTCCTATGATTAGCACATTCTTCTTAAAACAAGTCATGGAAAAATAAATATATATTAATAATATCTACTCTAGAAAATAAACATAATTATGCATACAAATGTTTATATTACAGTACTGAGGATGGAAACAAAGCCTCATGTGTACTAAGCAAGGACTCTGCCATTTCAGCCATGCTCATATCCCTTTTTTTAAAAAAAATACTTTGTTAACGAGTTTAAGTCCTGGTAATATTGCCTGAACTGGACTTAAACTTGTGATACTCCTGCTTTCACCTCTTGACTGCAGGGGTTACAAGCATGTGCAACATCATAGGGCTACATAAATGGTCTTGTTGTGCTTTCTTACAAGACATCATATAGGAAATTTACATGTAATAATTTGACTGTTGATTCTGAAATGAATGTTGGGATGATTTTTCTTATTTTGTTAAAGCACAGATAAAAGAAGGCAAACAGACTTTTCTTTTATGATGGAGAGGACCATGATGCAAGTCCAGCCTGAACAGAAAAGTTCAAGAAATCCCCCTTCTCAATTCATAGTTGGGCTCAGTGGTTTATATTTGTCATCTCAAGCTATCTAGAAGGCTTAGATTGGGAGGTTTGTAGTCATTGGCCACTCCAACAATAGTCTGGACTCCGTCACCATAAAGGTGACCTGGAAGGATCTGCTCAGTGCTTCAGTGCCTATCCTGCAAACTCAGGGCCCTGAGCTCAACCACCTTTGATAATACTCCTCAAAAACAGTGATAAAATCAGATCCATGAGCCACATTTTTTTATGTATGTGCCAGTTCTGGAGCTTAAATTCAGGGCATGGATACTGTCCCTGGCCTTGTTTGTCAAGGCTATCATCCTACCACTTAAGCCACAGCTCCACTTCCTGCATTTTGGTGTTTAATTGGAGATAAGAGTCTTATGGGCTTTCCTGCCTGGGCTGGTTATAAACCAAGATCCTCAGGTCTCAGCTTTCTGATCAGCTAGGATTATAGGTGTGAGCCAATGTTACCCATCCAGAGTCACTTTTTTTTTTTTTGTCAGTCATGGGGCCTGAGCTATGGGCCTGGGTGCTGTACCTTAGCTCTTCAGCTAAAGACTACCACTCTACCACTTGAGCCACAATGCCACTTCTGGCTTTTTATGCTTATGTGGTGCTGAGGAATTGAATCCAGGGCCTCATGCCTCCATGGCAAGCACTCTACCACTGAGCCACCTTCCCAACCCCAGAGCCCAATTTTTATGTTTAGGAATTCACAGTTATCAGTGGAATAAATATGACTAAATATGCACATGGAAACTTATTCCAGAATATCACCAATATGTAAATGGAAGCAAAATTCTAAAAAGAAGCTCCCCTGTTGAAGGTATATGCTTACTTGTCATTATAGCTAAAGTAGACTTCAAATTTTTCCACTATCCTTTTTTTATCTCACTCACCAGCTGAATATATTTTGTAGGTGTCAGAATGATTAGATTTACTTTCTGAGAATTATAGTCCACTTAGAAGATTGGCAAGGACACACTCAAACTGAACAGCAGGCATGCAAAATCATCACAGTGATTCAGTAAATTCCTAGGAATATTTTTGAAAATTTTTAATTCTCATTTTATTAGCATCAGTTAGCTGTTCAGGAGGGTTTTATTTTTACATGCCGATGTATACATATCATTTACCTTGATTAGACTCACATCTCCATCATTCTCCTTGATCTTCCCTGCCTCACAAAACAAATTAGTCTTCATGGTTCTATGTTCACACATAGACATAATGTGTTTGACCACATTCACTCTCTTTCCCCTTCCCTCTTCTCCCTAGTACCCACACCCAGGACAAGATTTCTTTTCATTCCTATCTTTCATTTTATTTAATGTATGTTAATTATTGAAGGGAGTTTCATCATGGTAATTCCTACATGCATACACAGAACTAATTAGATTGGCCTTTCATTTTCTCTTATTTTTCACATTCCACTATTCCTCCTCTTTTTTTTTTCCTGCTGGTCGAGTGGCTTGAACTCAGCTGAAGCACTGTCTCTCACCTTTAAAATTGCTCAAGGCTAGTGTTGTAATACTTGAGCTATAGCTCTACTTCCATAGCTCCACTTCCTGCTTCTTTATTTTTAGTTAGAGATAAGAGTATCACAAATTTTCCTGTCTGGCTGCCTTCAAAGATCTGAGATCTTCAGATCTCAGGTTCCTTTGTTTCTACATTTAGAGGTGGGATCTGACATATTAGAACTCTTGATCATTGGAATTTGATTGTTATCCTCTTCTTCATGATAGGTTTTACTATTCTTAGCCATATAGGTTGATTTGATGGTCTCTTATTATATATATATATATATGTATATATATGTATATATATGTATATATATGTATATATATATACACACACACACATATATATTATTGTAAAATGTACAGAGGAGTTACAGTTACATGAGCAAGACAAGGAGTCCATTTCACATAGAGCATTGTTACACCCTCATTTATTTTGTCATACCATCCCTTTCCTACCCACCTCCCCAACTACTCCCTCCCCTCTCCCACCCACCACCACCCACCCGAAGTTGTAAAGTTTGTCTTCAACATACTTTCTTGTACACCTCATTGCTACAGTTGATCATCCTGTATCCTTATTTCAGCATTTTATTATTTCCCTTCCCCTCCCCAA
Organism: Dipodomys ordii; assembly: GCF_000151885.1. Taxonomy (NCBI): domain Eukaryota; kingdom Metazoa; phylum Chordata; class Mammalia; order Rodentia; family Heteromyidae; genus Dipodomys; species Dipodomys ordii. The sequence continues at coordinate 1,198,058 of NW_012267394.1, read as the reverse complement.
ATTAGAAAAATGCAGGACACAAGATGCTGGACACTGGAATCAAATACAGTGACAACAGGGATTGTACCATGGGGGAAGAACAAAAGAAATCACATAGTACATTATAAGTATATTAAAAAAAATAGCATCAAAGATAAAACCACTTGTGTCCTTACCTTAGGGTTCATTTCACTTAGCATCAGGTTGTATGGTAACATGTACATAGCTTTTGATCTATTCTGCTTGTCCAAGACATATACTAGTTATTGCAGGTAAGGGAAACCATGGGACCTATGTTTCTTTGAGTCTGGCTTACTTCACTTAATATAATTATTTCCAATATTTCCATTTCCTAACAAATGGGGCAATGCCATTCTTTCTGATGAAGGCGTAGAGTTCCATTGTGTGTGTATGTGTATATATATATATATATATATATATATATATATATATATATATATATATATGTATATATGGGGTATATATATATATATATATGTGATATATATATATCACATTTTCTTGATCCATTCATCTACTGAAGGGCATCTGTGTTTGTTCCATATATCTTAGCTATGGTGAATAATAATGCAATAAACATAGTTGCGCTGGTAGCTTTAGTATGGTCTTGTTTGTGATCATTTGGGTAAATGCCTAAAAGTGGGATTGCTGGGTCATAGGGCATCTCTATGTGTAGTCTTTTGAGGAACCTCCATACTGCTTTCCAAAGTGGTTGAACAAGTTTAAATTCCCACCAACAATACAGTACGGTTCCCTTTTGGCCACATCCCCTCCAGCATCTGTTGTTTTTAGATTTCTTGATTATAGCCATTCTGACTGGGATGAAGTGGAATCTCAATGTTGTTTTGATTTGCATTTCTTTTATGGTTAGAGAAGTTGAGCATTTCTTCATGTGTCTATTGGCCATTCTTATTTCCTCTTCAGAGAAGTTTCTCTGTTAGATTTTGCCGGGTTGATCTATCCAGGGTGGATAGTGGTGTGTTAAATGTCTTTGGATGTATGTAAGAATTTGGGGAAAGTAGAGTTTCTTGGATAAATTTGGTGCTCCATTATTTTGTAAATTGATATTTAGAATTATAATATCCTCCTGAAGGAGATTTCCCTTAATTGGTGTGTAATAACCTTTTTTATCTCTTCTCACTAATTTTAATTTGAAGTCTATTTTATCTGATATTAGGATTGCAACTTCCACCTGTTTATGGGGGCCATTTGCTTGGTAGATTTTATTCCAGCCTTTCACTTTCAGAATATTTTTGGTTTTCTGGACAATATGTATCTCTTGTAGGCAGCAGATAGAACAATCTTGCTTTTTGATCCAATTGGATAGTCTATGTGGTTTAATTGGAGAGTTAAATCTGTTAATATTGAGAGTTAGGACTTAGAGGTGTTTGGTAGTTCCTGCCATGTGATCTACCTTCTTGGGGACTTTGCCAACTAGGTTCTTCCTATGATTCTTGGATTCTCTGTTTGGGGGCTGTTTCTTGACCTTTATTGTACTCTTGTTCATTTTCTATGTGTAGGGCATCTTTAAGTATCTTTTGTAATGATGGTTTGGTGGAGATTTGTTGTATCCGTTTTTTATTGCTACAGAAGGTTTTTATTTGACCTTCTGTTATGAAGGAAAGTTTAGCTGGGTACAGTATTCTTGGTTTATAGTTATTTGTCTTTAGGGCATGGCATACTTTATTCCAGGCTCTTCTTGCTTTAATTGTCTCTGCTGAGAAATCTGAGGTTATCCTAATTAGTTTCTCTTTATAGGTGATTGGTCTTTTCTCCTTGACAGCTTTAAGGATCCTTTCCTTGCTCTGAATTGATCCTGTGCAGATTACAATGTGATAGTGGGATTTCCTGTTCTAGTCTGGTCTATTTGGGGTTCTAAAAGCTTCTTATGTTTGAATAGGCCTATCTTTTTGCACGTTTGGGAAATTTTCTGCTAGGATACTGTTAAATAATTGTCCTAGACCATTAACTTCTGTCTCTAGGTGCTCCTCTACATCCATTATCCTCAAATTAGGCTTTTGATGTTGTCTTCTATATGTTGAATAGATCTATCATATTACTTGGATTTGTCTTGAATAGGTGTCTGTGCTTTCTCTATAATATCTATGCTGTGTTCAGTCCCAGAAATGCAGTTTTCTGCATTGTGTAATCTACTGTCAAGACTTTCTAGACTGGGTAGGTGGCTCAGTGGTAGAGCGCTTGCCTTGCATGCCTGAGGACCTGGATTCGATTCCTCAGCACCACATAGCAAAAAGAAAAAAGCTGGAAGTGGCACTGTGGCTCAAGTGGTAGAGTGCTAGCCTTGAGCTGAAGAGCTGAGGGATAG
>NW_012267394.1:1122460-1195682 GCF_000151885.1 Dipodomys ordii | reverse complement strand
GCTGAAGAGCTGAGGGATAGCACCCAGGCCCAGAGTTCAGGCCCCATGACTGGACCCCCCCCCAAAAAAAGACTTTCTAATTTTTTTTGTTTTCTCTTCCTTCCTTCCTTCCTTCCTTCCTTCCTTCCTTCCTTCCTTCCTTCCTTCCTTGCTTCCTTCCTTCCTTGCTTCCTTTCTTTCCTTATTTATTTTCTACTACTGTATTAATCTTTGGTTACCCTCATCCTACTCATGCATTTCCTTATCCGGCTCACACTTTTCCATGTCAAGCTCACACTGAGACCTTTGTAGGCTTTCAATCTTTTCATTCAGCATGTTTACCAGTAATGTTTGTAGAGCATTTTGGAAACTCTCCTCTGGGTTTTTCATTGACTACTCTGTTGCCTGATAGTTATGAATCGAATTTGAAATACTGGACTTGCCATTTTTTTTGTGTTTCTGCTTGTTCTGCCAAACTGATTCTGAACTAGAACACTATTTTATGGCAAGAATCAACCAGAGCCTTGTAGTTGCACATATTGTTTGATCCAGTCAAAATGGGTACAGATACAATCTAGTTCAACAACAAACAGGCAGGAATCAAATGAACTAAGAAAAATCAAGGAAGGGGTCACCAGACCAAAAATGAATAGGTTTAGGGAGAATTATGAGGAGAAAATAAGATTGGAGGAACTTAGGGAGGGAAAGTAAGAGAGTGATTCAGAACAAGGGCAGGAATAGCAAGAAAGCAGAAGAGAGGTAAAGAAAAATTAAAAATCAAAATTTAAAATGAAACCCTTAAAAATTATATAAATATAAAAATATAATTAATGGAGTTAAAGCTGGGAATTTTTGAATTATGTAATTAATATCTGAATTAAGGATGCACACAATGAAAAATAAGCTCTGATTATTGAAGGCAGGTATATATCTGGGCATGAACAGAACGGCCATTAAGTACAGCAAAAAAAAAAAAGCCTAAAAAGACCGAAAGAGAAATGAGTATAAAGAAAATATTTTTTAAAAATAAATAACAAAAAAACCCACAAAAAAAACCTAAAATGAAAATTTAAAAAGTAGATAACAGTTAAAAAAATAGGTCAAAAATAGTTCTTCAATTTTTTTTTTGGAGGGGGTCAGGGGTGGATCTTGTCTGTCCCGTGTGTCTAAAACCAGTCTATTGGTGGTGGAGTCTCTAGTTTGCTTTTAGTGTTTTGTTGTCCTGTGGCTCGGTTGGTTTCTTGAATCAGTTTGTTTGAGCAGGCTGAAGGAAGCTCTGGCTTTCTGGGGAGGTTATGTATGTTCTCCCAGGCTAGTTTAGTGGGAGGGCTATCTACTTTGAGTATCACAAAAGAGGGAGGAGGCTGTTTCCTCTAGCTTAGTGTTGCTCTGAGGGGTGCTAGGTTGTAGCTTGGGCTGTTGCTTCTCAGCTAGTTTGTAGGTAGGGCTGTGTCCTGTCACCAATCAGTAGATTTACCCTCATTGGCTAGCTCCTGAGAGACTCTATCAGCCCAGCCTGGAGCCAATCTCAGGATTTTTGTGGAACAAGTTTCCAGTTGCTCTAGGGCTGCAGTTGATTCCCGTGCAGCAGTTGGATAGCATAGCCTCTGGCTCTGTTTATCCACTAAGAAAAGTCTGCCTTGCTCGTGCAGAGCTGCCTCTGCTTGGGAGGGGCAACCCTCCCCAGGGGTAGAGGTGAGCCCTCAAGCAGGTCAGCAGATCCTTTTGACCCATTGAATGGCCCCTATTGTCTTCTTCCTAGGCAGAGTTGTGCTAGCTGTTCTAGCCTGGGCTGTGTAAGTATCAAAGATAGAGTTTTTCTCTGGTTGTGGGGGAGGGACTACCTTCCCACCTTTGCTCCATGAGATGGAGTGAGGATTTCTTGGGCATACTCACAGCTTTCCTTTGGTTTCCTGGTCTTCCACATCCACTGTCTATGGTCGGCTGAATGAAGATTCCTGCTCCTTGTCTGTACTTGCTGGCGGTGAGTATAATCCACTTGTGCACTGCCTCTGGCACCTTTGTTCTGGGCTCTCTCGGTCAAAATGGCGTTGCTGCTGCCACCGTGAAGTGGGGATGCTCAAATCTGTGTCCTTAACTAAGCTGCCTGAGCTTTTCCTCTCTGGCCAAATTCTCTGTATTATAATAACACACTTGGTGTGTCTCTCTAGTTTTAGATTTTCCACTGGAATACTAATACTGCTCTCTATGGGAGAGCTTGCTTAGTCCCCTTCCTCTCCCGTCATCTTCCTCTGACCTTTGATGGTCTATTAATACTCCTTTTTATCTTTACAGAGTCTGTATATGTTTGTGATATAACTCTCCATCAAACCTCCCCCATGTCTTCTGTCTGAAGTGGTGTTTCAGCTGAGTTTGGTAGTCCATGCTTATAATCCTAGCACTTGGGATGCTAAATTTGCAGTTTCCTGGATTACTTTGTATCCTATAGACATGCCTAGGCTACATAGTAAACCATTAAAAATTCTTAGAAAAATTTATTTATACACTAAACTTTTTATCATGTTTATTTCTCCTACCTATACTGTCTGAAAATGTTTTGGGTATATTGTTGATTTTGTTTACTCTCATACAAGTCTGTGAAACCCTAGTGCTCACATTTTCAATGTGTTGCAAACCAAGCATATCTCGACAGTATAAGAATGAAAAACGAATTATATGCCCTCCATTTTTCAAAAATTTTCACATTTCATTTTGCCATTGTTCTAAACAAGTGCACTGAATTTTAATATTGTTCACCCTTAGCATATACATACATGTGTGAAATTGAACAGATGATATTTTAAGATTATTTTCACAACATTATCTTTATATGTATTGTCAGACCACATTAGTTGTATAGTGTCTTTTATTCTGTCTCCCCTTTCTGTCCATATGTTTCCTTGACTGTCCTTTCTTCAGATTTTTACCACTTTTGTATCTCCTTATCTAGGCAAGTGAACTTCCATTTTTAGAATTCCTCAGTGATGTTAATTTTATTTTGACAGATCCACTTTCTCAGTCTGATCTCATCAAATGCTTATAAATTTTAAAAGGACAAACAAGTCTCTGATGACCTTTAATGTCACTATCTAACTTAGGTCTTAAGGACAGCTAAGAAAGCAAAAATTTGAAGATGGGAGTTTACTGGTAAACACTTCTGTTCCACCATCTGTTCCCTGCCACCCCATAGTAGTTTTACAGTGAAATGAGATACTTGGGCAGCACTGGTTGGGCCATGGTACAATGGGGATGAGAGGAAAGTAAGGAAGTTGTGGGGGGGGGGCAGGAAAGCAGATGGTAGCTGGGAAGAGAGCCTCTCCACAGTACTGTTGGCATGGTTACAGAGAATCTACTGACAAGCTATGCCAACTTCTATTTCAAATCTTCACTTTACAGCTGGTGGCCTCATAGTTTATTCCTTTGCTGTTTTTCTATCAGTTTATTACATTGTTTGATAATTATTGAAAATATATTGTGTGTATATTTATTTTAATTAATCTACTGAAATGTGTTCACTGTCCTTGGTGTCCATATGTATAAGAATTAGTAGATGTAAACAACACTGATAATAAATAAATAAATCTTTGCTTGTACAATCTATTTATATCATAGGAACATCGTTAAAATAACATTTCAATGGATTTGTTTTTGCATGTTGTAGGAATGATAAATGCATTGCTTGTGTCATGTTTCTTGAATTTCTCGGTTCCATTAAAAAAGATAAAAGACATGACCTAATTTAACATGAAATAACTCCCTGACTAGACTTATTTTTCCCTAACAATGTACCCAGTGGAATGATACTGCCATTTCTACTGCCTAAGATGTCTATAGAGGGTATGCATAGTTGGTTGATTGGAAGTTTGTGTCAGGACAAAAAAAATACACTAGGTCAAGCTATCTATATTTTCCCATATTTCACACATTTTGCCATACAAAATACTAGTTTCATATTCAAATTAGTATGTATATATCTTATTGATTATGTTGAATTTAGGTTAAAATAATAATTTATTCATGGATATTTAAATTAAATGATCCCCATTTTCCTAAACTTTCAGAGTATAACCCAAATAAAACCATAGTTTGCACAGGTATAGAGATTTGCCTCCTGGAATTTGTAACTTATTAAGCAAAGGATTTCTTTACTAATATATCTGCTCAGAAGAAATCTTGCTATACATAAAACATAAATCATTCAACAGAGAGGTAGCTATATTGTGTCCTTTTGATTGAAAATAAAGGGGCTCATTTACCTGTTGGTCACTGGAAATGCTTATGAAAAATTTTTCCAAAATTAATGGAAATGAATTGTCTCCCTTTTTAGCAAAAATGATTGTGTTCCTTTTTTGTAAAGCTTTTTAAGACTGACTTCAGATTAGAATAAACTGATTCAAAGTCAACATTTTAAAAGCATCTCAACCACATCCAGGGTTGTTCTCTCATTCTTTGATGTTTTTTTGTTGATTTCAGTTTTGGAAAAATAAAAGGTCTGGTTTAGGGAAGAGAGGAAAAGATGTGTTCCTGGATGATTAAATGCTTCTGACCAAAGTAGATTAACCTATAAACTGAAATTAAAGTTGATTTCCATGAGAACACATATTAAATATGAATCATACCTTGGATTGCTCCTAAATTCACTTTAACAAATATGATAATATGGTATAAAATTTTAAAGTAAGGTCTTAAGGTCTCATAATCAGTCTTCATTTGCATGCTGATGATAAAGTAGAGTGCTGAAATTAATGTCATCCCTGAATTTGAAGCATATTATCTGGAGATTAGAATATGTTAGGGGCTTGCTTTTGCTTTGTCTTAAAATGCAAAAGGACCTTAGCTTGGCTCTTGTTCTTAAGTTTTCTTTAGTTCTGAGTTCAAAGTGAATTTTTCTTGTTTTTAATATTTGGCATTTTAAGAGATTCAATTTTACTGAGTAACGTAAGGGTCAAATTTTTATTCTGGTTTCTTGCTTGTCTTCTTGCTACTTAACGATATATTTCCAACTATACCAATCTTCATTTCTATGTACTAATTTTCCCCATATTTTTCCAATAAAAGTAAACTAAATAGAGTTGTATCAGCTGAGTTTTTATTTTCATTTGTGTTAGCCTCCATCCCCACTTTTAGTAGAAAATCGTAGACCATTCTATATTATGGCTCAATTTTTTTAAGACCAAACATTGTTGATTTCTCATTTATTTTTGATATATTTTCATTTTTCAATGTTAGATTTATATACATATTGGAAAAAGTCAGGTTGAAAAGATAATGCTTGATAACTTCATACCACGTGTTTCTATTTTTTGTCTTCTAATTTTTTGTCTTCTATTTTCTAGTTACTCAAACATGCAGAATGATAGATATTTAATAAATATTCACTGTGAAGTAGTTAACTTCATGTCTATACTAAATGAATGTATATGTGTCTGAGTGTTTATAACCAGTGCCTCTAAAGCTAGCAATCAACTCTTTGGAATTCAGTTATTTCATAAGTAGTGTAGTTAGAAGCATTTCAGAAGTGACAACTGAAGAAATAGCAGTCATATTGTTTTGTTTTAGTTTTGGTTCATATGATTCACCCAGCTCAAAACAAAGAACAGTATTATTCACTAATTTTTCCTTTTGCATGAAAATTAAACAAAAATTGTAAAGATAGGTTTTAATATACAGTGTATTATTAGGTACTTATAAAATGCAGAATGTACTAACCAGCTTACACCTACTCAATTATAAACACATGCTGGTATTTCATTTGTTGAGGTATATTATATTGTGTTTCTCATTTCTTCCAGAAAATATTAATTTTCATCACTTGAAGCTATTTAATTAGATAATGATGACTGATATCAATTTTGCTAATTACCACAGAGTTTATTCTGTCAAATTATGATATGGTCTTTCTTTAACTATTGTCAAGTCACTTAATATCTGCTTCATCTTTTCACTCACTAATAAACTAAGAGAAATATTGAGATCATTAGATATCCAACTGTAATTTAGTACTGTCAAGATTTAGGAGAGGATAATGGTCATTAGGAGCCAAACGGTTTCATTTATGGACTGAGAACAATGAGTTCCATCAATAAACCACTTTCTGCTTCTAATGATTCTTCTTCTCTCTATGCAAATCTAACAACAACCTCATTTCCTTTTTCCGTTCTTGGGAGGAGAAGTATTAAAACAGAAATATTTTGCATATATGTTGCTTTCAATTCCTTGAATCATGGTATATATTAATTAATGAATAACTTATATCTAGATATATTGATAAATTCTTTAAAGGAGGTATCCTCTCTTTTCATCATATTTTTAGTGGAAGAATACATTTTTCTATGATTAGTGGAGTTATCAGTGCCATCTTAATACTTACACAGCTGATTCCTTTTACAAAGTTATCTCTTCTAAAGTTCCTAAGTCCAAATATCTGAAAGACCTAAAAATTGATAATGATATTTCAGTAAAAAGTCTCAGTAAGAAGAATGGTATTTGTCATTAGGCGTTATGTTGTAGTTTCTCCTTCATCAGAGACATTCACCAATTCTACCTCCTTGTAACCAAGTTTATTGAGAAATCAGTACTTTCATTTTATCAATTACAAGACTTAGTCTAAGGACTATGGTTCCTTGGTTGCCAGCCACCATAGGCTATCCTGAAGTACATCTAACATTTCCTCGCTTGTCATTTGAGATCTTGGCATACTACAAATCCATTGTATTTCATAATGCTGTTATTACATAAGTGAAATGTTATGTAAACTATGAGAAAATGTGTATAAAAGAAAGACATTCCATTTTCACCAAGACTTTTTCAACTGCTTTTAAAATGTTTCATCAGAGCATTTAAAATTTGCTTTTATGTGATGTATTGGAAAGAAAAGTGATGTTAGATATCAATATAAAAATCGTCAGTCATCAGATTCCTTCATGAACATTCCATGATCTGGAAACTTAGATCTAGAAAACAATCTACAAATTACATTAGACAATGTATCTTGTATATGGATTGCATTCAATAAGACTATGAGAACAACCAAAGAAACCTCACTCATGGAGAATCACCTTCACAATGTATAAAATCCATTGCATATGAGTATTGTTTATACTTTTTTCCTTAATATTTAACTTGTATATTATGTTAAATATGTTTCATGGCCTGTTACTGGTGGTTCATGGGTATACTAGCTAATCATGAGGCTGACATTTGAGGATCATGGTTCAAAGTTGGCTAACCAATTTAAACACTAGTTTTGGTTTCATTATATATATTTAATGTTTTATGGACATCACCTTTATCTAACCTATTTGATTTATTTACCTTGTCTTATTTTCTGTTTAATATGTTGAAAACTTTATTGCTGTTCAAAGACATTAAAATATTAACTTTATAATCTACAGCCTATCAATTTCTTCTGTTTTACTGTATAACTGCATGTTTAAATACATACATATATACAGTGAGGATGGCCCCTCATAGATTCCTAGCCAACATTTTAAATCTTGAAGATTTGTTATTTTGCCCCCAAAGGCAACCTAACTCAAAGAAATGGTTGTCATTTTACTCACCTAATTTTATTAAATTGAAATAAATGAATGAGCAGAGGCTTTCAGTGGTACTAAGCATAGTAGGTCCTATGGGAAAAATGTGATAAATGTTTTAGAGGAACATTGCATTTTTACTGAAGAGATAGGATTTACAGATAAGTATTTAACAAAATAGTACACACTCAAATATTTCTGCAGCAGAGGAGATATAAATTTTCTATGAACTAATAAAAAGAGTAGGTAAAAAAGTCATTATATTACCAACTCTCCAATGTTTACTCATGTCTGAATGAATGGAAGAATAGCTTAAGAACATTTACAGTTTCATAGGTTTTATTAACGGAATGTCTATTGCCTAAAAGTTGGAGACTAACTGGTAAAATTTAAGACTACAAAATAAATATTATATTAAAATTCCATAAATTAAAAATTACAGGACTTGTTTCTGAAAGATCAATTATTAATCAATCTATCTATCTATCTATCTATCTATCTATCTATCTATCTATCTATCTATCTATCTGTCTGTCTGTCTGTCTGTCTGTCTGTCTGTCTGTCTGTCTGTCTGTCTATCTATCTATCTATCTATCTATCTATCTATCTAGCATATTAATGACAGGTGCCTAGTGGCCCATGCCTATAACTCTAGCTAGGAACTCTGAGATCTCGAGGTTCATAATTTAAAGCCAATCTGGGCAGAAATATTTATGAGATTCCATCTCCAAAAACATTGTCAAAAACTTGGCTGGTGTATGATCAAACAAACTGAGTGAGAACATGAAGCATCAAGTTCAAGCCCAGCTACTAGCTAAATAAATTTTTATTGTTATTTTAAAGGTGATATACACTGTGTCTGTTACTGAGTACATTTCTTTTTTCACATTTATTCATTTTTTTGCCATATAACAAAGCAGTTTATGAATATCATGCATCACAATCAATGTCACCTTTTATGACATTCTTACCCATACCTCCCCTACCCACTCCTTCCTTCCCTCACTATTCTTAATTTTGTAGGATATACACTGAATTGTTGACTGCATTCTCTTCCTCTTCTCTTTGTTCATCTACCCCTTTCCCTTTGATCCTACCACACAAACCCCTTTCTTGTACCTACTTTCTGGTGTTTAATTCACCTTTTGGAAATCAAGGTCTTAAACTTGCTGTTCAAGGGGGAGGGAAGAGATAGTGGGAGAACAACAAAGGAAGAGCTAACAATGCTCTAGAAGAAATATACTCATTGTCTTACTCATGTTAATCCCTCTGTACAGCGTCTTTACAATAAAATAAAAATGGAAATGTAAGAAAAAAATCCACAAAAATCTCGCTGTTCAATATAAATGTTCTTCATTTACATGCTGATGGGCATCAAGATTGAGTCTTAACTTGTACTTTGTGAATTAAATAAAAATAAATACAGATGTTCAGTATTTTTAAAATTTTATTTGAGTAATTTCCAATAGATACAGAGCAAGTAATCCAGTAACAGTTTTACTGTTAGATTTTTTTTTTGGTTGGTCATTGGGCTTAAACTCTGGGCCTGGGTACTATCCTTCAGTTCTCCAGCTCAAGGGGAGCACACTACCACTTGAGCCACAACGCCACTTCTGGTTTTCTGTTTTTGTTTTTGTTTTTTAATTGTGAAAATACTGTACAGAGGGGTTACAAGTACATGGGCAAGGTAATGAGTACATTTCTTATTAAGCATTGTAGCCCCCTCCTTTGTTTCCCCTTCCCATCCCTTCCCATCTCTCCCTCCCCATGCTCCCCCCCTCCCCCGCAAGGCCAGGCCAAAGTTGTAAAGTTCATTTTTCAATATTACAACTTGTACATCTCATTGTTGCAATGGGTCTGTTGGTTTTTATTGGAGATAAGAATCTCATGGACTTTTTCTGCCTGGGTTGCCTTTGAATCATGATCCTCAGATCTCAGCCTCTTAAGTAGTGAGGTTTACAGGCATGAGCCACTGGTAACGGACTTTGTTTTGTTTTGTTTTGTTTTTGAGAAACCTGCATTATTACAACTAAAGTGACATCACTCATTTTCATTCCCACAACAGTATATCAGGTTTTTTCCCATGTGAATTCTCAATAGAACTTGTTGTTTTCATAGCCATTCTTCCAGAGGTCAAATGGAATTTCAGTGCCAGTTTAAAGTACATTGCCTTTATGTTTAAGAATGTTTAATCTTTCCTTATGTTATTGTCCCTTTGTATTTTCTCTGAAAAATGGTTTTCCATTTACTAATAAAATTATTTGCTTTTTCAATGCTAAATTTTTCTCTTTGTATGTTCTAGTTTCTAAATTATTATTATATTTTTAACTGTCAAAGACTTTCTCCCATTTTGTAGGGTCTTTTATAGGCAGAAGCTCTTGTATACATATGATCACTTAAATATTATGACCACATTAAATATTAGATATTCTGACCACAAGCTTATAATACACAACTCACTATTGAAAATATCCATGTTTGTATTCTTGATATTGTAACATTAATGTGGCATGGATGGTTTCCTTGTCATGTCTATTTGGATTTGTAGATGCTTTCTTTACATGGGTGTCTATATCGTTAGCAGATTTTGAGAAGATTTCTTGGTATAACATCAATGAGTATAATTTCTGTTTTTACCTTATATCTCAGGGCCTTTTACTACCCTCAACAAGTCATACACTTGTATCCCAGAGCTCTTGGAAGTTGTTGCCATGATTGTTTATACTTTATTTCTGTCTGAGTAAAGTACTTGCTCAACTTCAGCTTCACATTCTTTTTTAAAAATACATTTTTATAGTTTTATTTTGTTTTATTTATTATGGCAATGTACAGAAGGTTTACAGTTACATAAGTCAAGTAATGAGTGCATTTCATTTTGAACCATGTCACCCCTTCTCTCCTTCTTTCTCAGTTTTTTTATCCAGCCCCACACACCAGTTGTATTGTTCATTTTCTACATAGTGTCCAATGAATACAACTGCTGTGCTGTCTTTATTCACCCTTTGTCCCATCTTTTTTATGCTCCCCCTTGCTGTCCCAAAGATAGTTAAACTATCAAGCAGAACAAAAAGAAAAGACAACCAAAACAGCAACAACAACAAAAATCTCTTATTTGGTATTTCAAGATATTTCTATTAGCTCAATTGTTTTTCTATAAAATAAAACATACATGTAAAAATATTATCAAATCTCAAAGTTTACAATTCTCATTTCATTTTTCTTAAATTAGGATTTACTTCCTTCTTGGCTTAATTAGCAAATTCACTTTTTCTATATCCTTTGTTCTATAATTTTACTAATTAATTTTACGGTCCCATATTGTCATATTAAATGGCTACTTTTGACAATGTTTATTTTAATAAATTTAAATTTTATTGTAAAGGTCATATACAGAGGGAGGGGTTGCTGATGTATAATTCAAGTAATGAGTACCTCTTTTTTTGAACAACATAACCCCCTTCCGATTATCACCCCCACACAACCCAAGTTGTAAAGTTCACTTCCAACACAGTGTCTCATGAGTATCACTGTTGAATTGATTCACCCTTTGTCTCATCATTTCTGTGATTGAAGTTATACTTTTAAGGGAAAAATATTGAAAGATTTTAATACCATATTAATTCTGTTGAGCCATACTCCAGTGCCTCACACCCTTGCTACTTTGGAGGCTGAGATACAAAGATTTAAAGTACCTAATCAAAATATCACACAAAGAATTGAGAGGATGATGATGTACAAGAAATATATGTCAGAAGTCTTGGGAGACAATAAAGTGAATAAAGTAGGTCTTATATTCAGAAATAATAATTGAACAGTCTGTAATATGATAAAATAAATATAGTTATCTGTAGAATAGCATGAGAAAAGAACAGGATTTTGTCACATAAAAAATGAAGAAGAGGGCTGGGAAGGGGGCTTAGGGGTAGAGTGCTTGCCTTGCAACATGAGGCCCGTGTTCGATTCCTCAGTACCACATAAGCAGAAAAGGCTGGAAATGGCACTGTGGCTCGAGTGGTAGAGTGGTAGCCTTGAGTTGAACAGCTGAAGGATTGCACCCAGGCCCAGAGTTCAGACCCCACGACTGACCAAAAACAAGCCAAAAAAAAAAAAAAAGGAAGAAGAATGTAAGATAAAGAAAAAACAACAATTACACAATTCAACCAACATATTACAGTTAGTCTACAGAAATAGATATTTAGATTAATATCACAAATTTTGTATCAATGAAAGCCAGAAAACAGTGAAAATATCCTGTAAGTCAGGGATTGAAGGAGGTTCTAAAATTTAAAATAGGACTTCCAGAAACAGGGCAAGAGAAGACTATTTTCAGGAAAACTAACAAAAGATTATATCATTAACAAATCTTCACACTTGCCAGGATATAATGGATGGGTGTGATTTCAAAGCCTTTGGAAAGTTACTGCAGGGACTTTGGCTAATTGCCCAAAACAATACTAAGAGAAAAAAAGGTAAAGCTATAGATAATGCATGTGTTTCCTTAAAGTCTTTACTGAGCATCTACTGCATACTGGCAATGGTTCTAAGTGAATACCATTCTAAATAAGGAAATTACATTCTGGTTCAGGAAGATAAAATAAATAATATCCATAATAGATATATAGCTTAGAACCTGACAATGATTACTTTTGCCATTAGTGTTCTAAGTCCAAGGTGATGGAAGAATGCATTACAGTCTTGTCAAGTAAAGACATTAATATAGAATTGTCATAAAGGATGTATCAACATTGAATATTTCTGGCAATCTTTGCTGGGGGATGAATACTTTGTCATCCATTTAAATAAAATCTCCTTGGAAAGACACATCAGAATAATCTGATATCCACTTAATAAACATTGGACTTAACTTATTTTCATTTGAAAGGAGGAGAGGAATTTTTGTTTGAGCTAAGGTGTCAAACTTTAGATCTTCCTGTCTCAGCCTTGGATTGCTAGGATTGCAGGTGTGTACCAAGTAAATGGGACTTGAATAGAAAGATTCTTCTTTGATGAAGTTCATTCTTTTGATGATGAGAACAAATTATTCTGACAAGCCTATATCCAAGGCTGCTTTTTAGAAGCTTCACCTTGCTTTTGTACTCCCAATCCTGGCCTTGAGCTAAGACTGTTGGTAAGAGGACGAGATTTCAGTTTGTTTTTTAGCTTGCAATTTGAAAATTCACATAGCATTTGCTTCAGGCAAAATAATAGTTGCAGAAGAGACAGCAGGTGATGGGAGTGTCATTGTTCCCAAGCAATCTTCCACTGCTTTTGGGCTATAGACTTTTAAAATTACATACCATTATTTAAATGGTAATGCTTTACCTCCTCTTAAGTATACCTACCCCAGCTATCCTTTAGCCTTACCTTCCAGTAATTATTGGTTTTGTTTCTTTTCATTTTATGAGATGTTCTTTTCTTTATTAAAAAATGCTTTCAGACTCAGGTTTTCAGGCTGAGAACATCAGCAAATGTTTGAATGCAAACACTGAAATGTACTTCGTTTGTTGTCATTAAACCATATAATGCAGTCTTCCTATTTATTTTTTACTGAAGTTTCTCTTCTTTTGACATTATTCTAGACCTTATTAGGAATCCAACTAGCAAAAGGACACATGATGATGATACTGTTGTACACCTATTGGGGACACATGTTTTAATCTTTTATTAAGTTAAAATGGTAGTTAATACTGGCATAGTATTACATACCTGTAACATCAGCTCTTGGGAGGCTGAGGTAGGAAGATTTTAAGTTCCAGACTAGCCTGGGCTACCTAGCAGGACTTTGTCTGAAGTCAAAGTTCATTATATTCTTGCATAGAAATGACACAATGAAACCTTTCACCTTGTGCAATTAATATATACTAATAAAAATAAATTTTAAAATGATTGTTAGTTAATTAAGGTGCATATTCTGTCAAGATAAGTTATGAAACACATTTTCCTCCTAAAGATGAGTCATTTTCCATTTTTTCCCCTTCATTATAGAAATTCTTATTTGGGTGCCACTTGCCATTTATCTGGTTAAAAAGCCAAAGAAGCCCATTGTACTGATCCTTGGCTATTGTTGTATTAAGACATTTGCTTCCTTTCCATGTAGAACATTCATATAAAGTGACACTATTAGCTTATGAATGTATTTGAAAAAGAATACAACATGCCTATTTTTCAGGGTGCTTATAATATTCCTTTTCCTTTCTACACATGCTCTCTAGATAAGCCACCTTAATGGTGTGCTGCTGAGCTGATAGTAATTCTTCAACTAAATATATTAAGTTAAGGAAAATTATAGAGTGCTCATAATCATGTTTGGGCTTATCCACATATAGACTTGAAAGTCTAAATTTTAACTTTGCCTTTCTGAGAGCAAAAATGTAAGAAGTGCTCTTTTTACAGTCAATTGTTAAAATTAATAGAAATATTTAATTCAGAGGGAATGATACACAAGTTCCTGGAAAAGCTTTTATATATACATAAAATTGCTCATTTTAAATACAGTCTAGAGAATCTCTCTAGATTCTAGTAATCTCACAGGATTACTGTGGGTTGTTTTCCCCTTAAATGTATATTTGTTCTCTATACATTTTAATTGAATAGTCCTTCAATTCAAAAAATCTCACTTAAAATCTTTCTCTTCTACTCTTAAAATCACAAATTAAAGTCTATCACTGAAAATGTTTTCAATGAAAATCAGGCCATACTGATATATTTCCTTGAAGCCAAGAAAGAAAGAAAAATATGTATATTTTTCAACTGAAGTAATTAGATAAATAAGATTTGTGGGGAAAGTTTCTCCTACATAAAACTCAAGGGAGTACACAGAGCTTAAAAGGTTATTTATGGAGTACATGAAAGAGAGCTATAATAAAGAATCCAATAGCTATAATTTAATTTTTAGTGTTATAATTCAGATTCAGTAATTCAATAGCAGATATAAAAAATGAAATGAGAAAAAAATTAAGTGCCACCACATTGATTAATCAGTCATTGGAAATGCCTGTACTGGGAATTTACTTAGATAGAAAATGTTTGCACCATCATTAAAAACTTGCTAATTTATATTAGTGAACTAATATAATGACATGCCCAAAAATATAACCTGAAGCTGAGGCTGTGCAGAAGACAAGCATTTCTAACCCACTGTGGTGCTTAAATATTCTTGCACTTCCAGGTACTTTTATTTTTCTTCCACCTCCTGTAAAAATGTTCATCTCTGCCCTCCCTGCCCTAGTCCTCCCTGTCTCTCTCCCACCTCACACAAACCCAGCCCCAACCCCCCCCCATACACAATTAAATTAAGGTAGGCTAAGAGAAAGTTAAACAGTTAAATAATCATAACAATATTTGACTTCCACCTGTTAAGATTAAAGCAAATGTATTCAGAGGACACAACTAGGCAGGTAATAAACACATGTTAATTTATTTCGTGTACTATTTTTGCCTCCTATCTTTAGACAAATCTAGGAAGCCAAAATAACTTTGTCTCCAGGAAAATAAGAAGTATTATGCAGGCTTTAGTTTCCAGAAATACTTTTAAATTTGAATCTTTCCTTTACTTTCTAACAATTTGTCTGTTCATCAGTATAATTGTCACGAATCTCCAGACCTAAAATTCCATGTGCCTTGAAAAATCAAGAAACAGAAAGTGAAATACTATTGGTAAGAAAGAATATTGATACTAAATTCAATCAAGCTATGCCTGGAAGCAAATAGGAAGGTAGAGAATGTCTGCATTTGTTTTTCTTAGATTATATCTATATTGTTTAATTCTTGGTGGCACATGTACAGTTGAATTTTTATTTGGGGAGGAAGGATATCAATGGTTGGAATATTTATACATGATTTTTATATACTAAGTATAATAATTCATACTTTGTTAAATTATTTAACTTGTATGCCTTTTAAGGAAGGTATCTGCCTTCCTTTTGTGAATTAGGAAATGAAGGTCCACAGACTCAATCACTGGCTTAATAAACCTCAAGTCATTATTGCCTTAACTAAGACTAGATTCTCTGTGTTCTTGCCTCCTATGGCCATTCTTGAGGCTACACTCTATTCACAAACTACATATATAAGTAGGCTGCCATTGTATCAATGAGTGGCAAATATTACTGATTTGATTTCAGGATGGTGACAATGTAGGCTTTATAAGCATTGCTTTACATTTATAATGCCTTTGGTTGAGAACAGTGTGAACCTTATGGAATTATAATGAAAATTAGAGGAGTTAATATGTAAAACGACTTTGAAGAATATCTATTTTATAGGACTTAGTTAATGTTAGTTATTACTTATGTATTTAGGAAATGACTTTAATAACAGAATTCTTGAAGAAATTGATTATAGCCTGAGTAGATTAAGAAGATACAATTGATGCTTTTCCTGTCAATAGAGAGCAGACTTGATTATTTTTGCACCAAGGCATAATGAAAAGTAAGAGATAGGAGTTCAAGTGTGCTGTTGCATTAGTAATGCTGTTGGCTCACACCTGTAATCCTAGCAGGCTGGGATGTGAGGATCAGGTTTGAAGACAGCCAGTTCAAGAAAAAAAGTCTGTGAGGTTCTTAATTTTTTTAATTTTTATTTATTTTTTTATTGTGAAAATACTGTACAGAGGGGTTACAATTAGATGGGCAAGATAATGAGTACATTTCTTATCAAGCATTGTAGCCTCCTCCTTTGTTTCCCCTTCCCATCCCTTCCCAGCCTCCCCCCCCACCCCCTCAGAGGTTCTTAATTTTAATTTTAATGCTGAAAGCAGAGCTGTGGTAAAGTACAAACCTTGAGTGATAAACTGATGCAACATTGTCCAGGCCCTGAGTTCAATCCCTAGGATTAGCGTGGGTGGACATACACACACACACACACACACACACACACACAGTTCAATCAGCTTATTATAAGTACATATAAAGCTTTCTAATGGCCAGGAGCTGGTGACTCATGCCTATAATCCTAGCTACTCAGGAGTCTGAGATCTGAGGATCATGGTTCAAAGCCAGCCCAGGCAGGAAACTCCGTGAGACTCTTTTTTTTTGGCCTTTAAAATTTTTTTTTATTGTGGGGCTGGGAAGGTGGCTCAGTGGTAGAGCGCTTGCCTTGCATGCATGAGGCCCTGGGTTTGATTCCTCAGCACCACATAAGCAAAAAGAAAAAGGCCAGAAGTGGCACTGTGGCTCAAGTGGTGGAGCACTAGCCTTGAGCTGAAGAGCTGAGGGACAATGCCCAGGCCCAGAGTTCAGGCCCCACGACCGGGCCCCCTAAAAAAAATTTTATTGTAAAGATACTGTACAGAGAGGTTACAGTTACATGAGTAAGGTAATGAGTACATTTCCTATTGTGCATTGTTACCCCCTCCTTTGTTTTCCCCTACCATCTCTTCTCTCCCCACTCCCCAACTCCTCCCTCCCCACCAAGTGGTAAAGTTAGTTTTCAACATAGTGTCTTGTACATCTCATGGTTACAATGGGTCAACCTCTTATCTCCAATAAACCACTAGAAAACTGGAAGTGGTGGTGTGGCTCAAGCGGTAGAGTGCTCGCCTTGAGCTGAAGAGCACAGGGACAGTTGCTCTAGCCCAGAGTTCAAGCCCCATGACTGACCAAAAAAAAAAAAAACTTAATAATGATGATATCATCTGTACACGTTTTCTTATCTGGAGTTATTGGGCACCCCTTGTGTGCCATCACCCCTTCCCAAACCCAAGTCGAGACCAGTACAGTGGGTTAATGTCCACTGAAACAATTTCACCAGGGAGGAAACAGGAAATATGAAGAAGCCAGCAGGCAAATGAACAGCTAATCAACCCTCTAATCAGCACTTCCAAAGACATTTGTTTTATCTGATGATCAGTACTGACTATATAAGTTGGGGAGCTCAGAGGAAAATAAAAATGTGGAACTCAACTGCAGGAATCGTGGTGAGTTTCAAAACACAGTGACAACATCATTTTAAGCAAAGCTCATTGACCTTGTAAATGTGGGCCCTGTATGATTGCCTAGGTCTTATATTCATGAATGAGCCCTATGGGAGACAATCAGAGACATCCAGCAACCAATTGAATTTTGTAAAACTGCTGCCAGTTCTACAACTGATCCTTTTTATTGTTTTTGTTTTTCTTTTGCCCTCATGTTTGTTCTCCCAGGATTATGCGCTCTCTTCTTGTAAGCCTTAACAAGCACACTCTTATCTAATGTGCTGTTATGGAAACTTAAGTCTATGATTTCAATGACACCATGTAACCTGAGTTTTTATTTCTTATGAAAAAAACATAAGTATTTTATACAAGGGCATTATTTGTTTGATGCTGTTATAATAAATTTGCATGTAAGGTAGAACTCCTAGATTATTATATCTCTAATGTTTATCTTTGGAAGTCAAGAATATTAAGAGCTTTTTGGAGCCAGGGTATTGATGGTTCACATCTGTAATCCTAAGTACACAGAAGACAGAAAAAATCATTGAGAGACTAAAAAAAAAATCTTTTCTTCTGTTTCGTTTTCCTTTCTCATTTGTATCTAACCTCTACCTATCCTTTTACTTGCAATAACATGGACAGAATTTAAATGTGTACCAAGATTTCTTAAAAAGTACATATTCATGCAGTAAATATTCTCATCTATTCTGCATAAAGCACAACAATAAGTATTGATGGACATTCTTATGATTACATTGACATTGATCCTTACCATTCTTCATATACCATAAAAATAATAGCAGAATATTCAACTGAGAAAAAAAAGTCATAGCAAACAAATGGTTTTAAATCAAGCTATAGTAAATAGGGAACTTCTGATATAAAGACCCAAGATCCAAGGCAACCTTTCTCTTTTTACATTTAAGAATGTAAGTATTCTTCATGGATAAAACAGTACGATCTAATGCCAACACAATGAAGAGGAAAACTCAGCAAGCCTGTTTTTTTCAGACTTAACTTGTCTTCTCTGTTTAATAATTTAGCTGTTTCTGTATTGAACAATTAAAAGATGCAAGTTATTATCATCTCCTAAGTGAAAGTTGAAGTAATTATCTCATTTTTATTAGTTGCTCTTAAGTAGAAATATTACTATTGTGGCCTAAGTGTGGTCTAGGTATACATTTTTTTGTTTGTTTGTTTGTTTTTGGGTGCGGTCTTGAGGCCTGAATTCTGGGCCTTGGTGCTGTCCCTCAGCTCTTCAGCTCAAGGCTAGCGCTCGACCACTTGATCCACAGTGCCACTTCCGGTTTTTTCTTTTTGCTTATGTGGTGCTGAGGAATCGAACCCAGAGCCTCATGCATGCATGCACTCTACCACTGAGCCACCTTCCCAGCCCCATGTATACATTTTTAATGCAGAAAGTTACCATGAAATTATTACTGCTATCCAGTAAAAAAGGGCATCTTACATTCTATGCATTTTAGGTTCATTGGTTGAGACCCCTGTAACACAAGATTCATTAACAAAACAAATTTATTTGAATTTTCTGTGACATGAGAACTTTCAGAAGGAAATGCAAGACCTAAAGAAAAATTAAAATTGACTGATTTTTGTATTAGTTTTGCTAAAGAATATGAAGTCCTGAGAAGATGTAGCAAGGAGAAGAAAATATAAGCTAGATGTAAAAAACTAAGGGGGAATTTAGCAGGCCCTAATTGTTTAGATTCTTCTCCCTATTTCTTTATCTTCATAGATTAGGATGGTTCACTTAGGGATTAATATGGACACCTCTTTCCACAGGCACCTGTGGCTCATACCTGTGCCTCACGCCTGTAATCCTAGTTATTCAGGACTGTGAGATCTGGGTATCAAGATTTGAAATGAGCCCAGGCAAGAATGTTCATTTGATTCTTATCTCCATTTAACCATTAACAAAGTTAAAAGTGGAGCTATGGGTCAAGTGGTAGAATGCTAGCCTCCACAGCAATGAAACTTAGAAATCACACTCAGGCCCTGAGTTCAAGTGCCACAACTGGCCAATTAAAAACAAACAAAATGTAAAAGGACACTTGTCAATCAAGTCTGCTTCAGTGGACCTTCACTAAATACCTCCCATACTTGTTGATTCTTAGATTCCCTCAACATAAACTATGCCAAGGAACTATACCTTGGAATTCTATATTTTGGCTCCCCGTCCTTACATACCAAAGGACACAACTAGCTGACCAATTTCAGATCTTTAACTTTCCAGCCAAACAAGTATAGAAGGAGAATAATTAGCAAGTCTATACATGAAGAAACTGTTTTTTTTTTTAAGTCAGAATTATTTTGTTCATAGCAAACCCATCCTTTCAATAAAGCAAGCCATGATTCCTGGACCATTAGTAAATTTTTAGCAAGATAAAACTGTCTTAGTCTAATCCAATAAAGAGTAATTTCTAAACTTGTCAGATCTAAACAAATGGAACTAAATTGAACAAATCTATTTGAACTGACATTAATAAGGGGAAAAATTAGTCTTTAATGTTGTTATTTGATTTTCAATCATGAACTTCTATGTAAATTTAAGGTGATTTCTCCTTGTTGAGTTATAAAGGTATGCCTGTCAGTGATGAATTTGTATCAGAGTAGTAGGGCTAAAATTTGTCAGGTTGATTTTTGTCATCCTCTTTAATTTTTCATTGTAATACTCATATATGTATAGGAGAGACAAAAATTGCTTTTAAAAATATTGTAATGTTTTTCTATTTGTGTTTCATTGTGTTTAATTAAAGAACAGTGTTTGAGGGGTGTGGTTAAAAAGCTTATTTACTAGCAATCTATCAACTTGTGTCTTCAATTAAAACCTGCCCCATGCTAATGATATTGATAGATATATCTTTGGACACAAGTGGCAGTCATGCAATAATAGAGTATCTATAAAATGGTTATGTCTATTTAAAGTACCTCTTTGAAAAAGAAGACATTGTGAGAGATCTAAAGTATGCATGTATTTAAGAGCAGCTTGAATACAACACTAAAAATTATTAGCTGTCACTGAGAGAAAAAGAACAGTGCAGAGAGTGTTAGGGATAATTAAAGCAAGTAATGATAGTGTTGGAGGACACACTGAAGCTTTTGCGTTTGTATGTGCATATGTGTTCACTCAAGTCTGCTCTAAATTCTTTTTGTAACAAAACTTATTTTTCATATCTCTTTTGAGAATGGAAACTTCTAAAGATGGAAACTTTTAACCATAGGTATTCGTTTATTAAAATCCCAATATTTTAACAGAAAGAAAAATATTTGATCCTTTCCTATAATGTAACCTTAAATAATTTATAGAGCCAAGAACATACATTAATATGATAAAGTCTCTTTGAACC
Organism: Dipodomys ordii; assembly: GCF_000151885.1. Taxonomy (NCBI): domain Eukaryota; kingdom Metazoa; phylum Chordata; class Mammalia; order Rodentia; family Heteromyidae; genus Dipodomys; species Dipodomys ordii. Next base: position 1,174,890 of record NW_012267394.1, on the reverse strand, counting down.
TTAGTTTCTCTTTAATCTTCAAATTTGATTTTAAAGAATGAATTATTAGGAATTCCATCAATAAATTTAAGTAAAAATGGGTTCATCTGAGTAAAATGGTGACATTCCTATATTAAACATGATGATTTGGTGTATTATATTACACATTTTCATTTATTTCTTGGTGAGTAGAATTTTTATGAGCAATAATTCAGAAAAAATGTGAAAAAACTCATGAATCCATTGTCCGTATTAAGTACACACACACACACACACACACACACACACACAATCAATTTTCAGTTGTTTTGTGAAATATGTGATCAATAATTCTAAATGTTTTATATGTTTTTCCTCAGTTTCAGCCCAGATTCTCAAGAGCAGTCTTACAGCCATGGGAGAACAAATCGCCTGTCTGGAAGGTGACATCAAGAGATTTCCAGAACCAGAAAGCCCGCATGATAAGTTTGTGGAAAAGATGAAGATATCCTTTATTTATCTAAGTGTTTATTAGTCCCTATGTCTGTCTGTCTGTCTACTTATTATCTACTATTGGTTAGTTCTATATTAATCTATAACTAATAAGTGGTGAATAACTATGCTGTATCACTGTCCAGATGAATTTGTGTATATACTTTTTAAAAAAATATTAGCAGCAAAAGTTCTGTTTTATATTATTTTAAACAAGGTAGAGTAGGCAAAAGAGCAATTAGATCAGAGAAATTGCTGTTTGTCAAAGAAGAATTTCACTGGAAAGTCTACAGGATATGCAAGGTAAGTCCTGGGCAGATTGAGTAAACTTAAAATGAGAATCTTTTTATGTAACCAAGTACTTAAATGTGATGATGAGATTACAAGTTTTTTCTGAGATTTTTCTTTCCTCTTTTGATATATACAAGTGCATATTATTAGGGAACATATAAATGTCATAGGACAATCAGAGGTGAGTCTGTTCTGTAAATGAGGATGATTGGGAAGAATAAATGGATAAATGGATAGTCAGATGAATGGACCAGTAGGGGATACATTTAAACCAGTGATAAGTATATATAACATTTAGCATTCCTGGCTAAATATTTTTGAAACCCTAATTTTACATCTAAGTTACAAAAACTTATGAAAGAAGAACTTGAGAAATTGAATTGTTTAATGTTAAAGCTGGTGTCTGAAGATAAACAACAATAGAGCTGACAAATTTTTCTTCCTATTTTGGTTTTAAAAAGTTAAAGCCATATCTTTTCTACTGGGTTTAAATAACTATCTTGAACTGCAGATTGATTCACAATTTTATATCTCTAGAGGGAATAAATACTGTAAATTGTTTATCTGATAATAAGTAAATTTCTTCAACAACTATAGGGGAGTCACCTTGTTTCAAGGTTATATGTGATGGCTTTTTCTTCTCTGATCCACTTTTTTCTAGCCTGAGTTAGGCGTCAAGATGCTTAATCTGAGAATTACTTAGAGTGGCTACTTAGACTTATGTAATAGTCATTTTTATTTGTTTTGGTTCATAAATTAACACTGTGTTTTTTGTGGTCCTTCAGTGATAATGAGTACTTTCAAAAATAGAAATACTGGAAGCATAAGTTTATGAGTGATTTGAAGCAAGGAATCCTCAAATATTTTTACATTGAATGACTAACCATATCAGTTTCGTTTTTTTTAGTTGATTTTTTAAAAATCCAACTCTCATATTGTCCCGTGGATGCATACATACACTTTTGCTTGTTTGTGTTTTCTGTTTTGATTTTGGTTCATGCCTCATATCTTTTTTTAATTCAATTCCTATTCCTCTTGTTCTTTTCAACATTTTCTTCTACATTTGGCTTATGTCTACACAACAGCTTGCAACACTGACTCTTTGTTGCTCATTTAGCAAAAGAAAAGTAATTTAAAACCCTTATGAACTTGGCCTGGACTCCCTATTTTATTTCTCTATTTATGCAGGTAATTAAGCACTTTAAAATGAAAATCCAGAGCCTTCTGTTTCTGTATGTTACAGATGAACAGCTATTCTTCATTTAAGTGGCACTAAAGTGTGATTATTTGTCCACAAGGGAATTGAAAATTATATTAAAATGCATGGGGCTTTTAATTTGCATATCAGTTTAAAAAACACTAAACAAAATACACATTTATTTCAGAGTAAAAACTTTTGTTTAGTTGAGTTGGTTAAAGTTATAAATAACAAAATACTGAAATACAGATATAGTTTAACCCATTGTAACAATGAGATGTACAAGACACCATGTTAAAAATGGACTTTACAGCTTGTAGAGGGGAGGGAGAAGTTGAAAAAGTGGGGAGGGAAGGGGCAGTAGGGGAAAAACCAAGGAGGAGGTAACAGTGATCAATAGGAAATGTTCTCATTACACTACTCATGTAACTGTAACCCCTTTGTAGAGTATTTTTACAGGAAGTGGCGCTGTGGCTCAAGCCGTAGAACGCTTTCCTTGAGCTGAAGAGCACAGGGACAGTGCCCAAGCCTAGAGTTCAAGCCCCACAACCCACCAAAAAAAATTTAAAAAAAGAGTATTTTTACAGTATATATATACTGTAATATATATATATATATATATACATATATATTCCTCTGAAAAGGAATGGAAACTCTCCTAGGGAGGTGCTACTCTTTTTTTTCTATCTTAAATATCCTTATTTTTTATTATCATTGTAAATTTGATGTACAGAGGGGTTACAGTTGCCTAAGTCAGGTACTGAGTGCCTTTCTTTTTGAACAATGTTACCTCTACCCTTGTTTTCTTCGGTTTTTCCCTTCCACCCCTCCCCACAAGTCATATAGTTCATTTTCAACATAGTGTCTAGAGAGTATCACTGCTGAGTTCATTCTTTGTCCACCATTTCTCTTCCCCCCCCCCGCCCCGTACTCCCCCCAAACAGACAAAATTACATACAATACAAATGGTACAGAAAACAAAAATGCTAACAATGGTGAGGAGGGGAGCAAAATAACAAGAAAAAACCCCACTTGTTTCTATTTCTTGGAGTCTTTTCAATAAATATCACTTTATATTTAAAAATTATACATTAGTGAATTACAGCAATAAAATATTGCTCAGATTATTTCCTCTTTTGAAGATTCCAACCTTCCAGAAAGTAACAAGATAAATAATCATCATAGACATGTGAATTCTGATGCCTTCTTAATATTTTTTCTACCCTTCTGGCTGTTCAAAAAGAGAAGAAAAATTTTATAACAGGGCCCTTGATCTTGCTTTAATATCACAATCAAGTGGGCTGGGAAGATGGCTCAGTGTTAGAGTGTTTGTTTCACATGCATGAGGCCCTGGGTTCAATTCCTCAGCACCACATAAGCAGAAAAAGCCAGAAATGGTGCTGTGGCTCAAGTAGTAGAGTACTATCCCTGAGCTGAAGAGCTGCAGGACCACACCCAGTCTCAGAGTTTAGGTCCCATGGCTGGCAAAAAAAATAATAATAATAATTAGAATCATGTTTCCATTTCTAGACAGATTCTTTGTAGTAGATAATGTTTCCAGTGTTTCTTTCCCTTTCCTGTTAGTTGTTTTGCTTCAGGTCACTGGCCCTCTAAATTGGATATCTGTAGGCCCACATACTGATCCAAGCAGTTTTTCTTCAAGGGAACCTTACACTACATAAAGATTAATCTCATTATAAGAAGCAAGTTCAAAATCCCCCTTGTACTTCTTGGCCTATGAGCTTTGAAAACACCAACAAGGCTAGAGTTTGTAGCAATGGAATGCATAATATCTACAGAACAAGTGAATATGAAGGTACAAAGGCAATACATTCTGAGATCATGCTATGTCATAATAGCACCATAATAATACCATAATAGCACCCACTGACAGTTTCCTACTTATATGCTCTCCATGTTCTTTCCCCCTCATCAATAACACTATCTAATTTTTAATGCATATTTTTATTGTAAAGATACTGTACAGAGGGGTTACAGTTACATGAGTAAGGTAATGAGTACATTTCCTATTGAACATTGTTACCCCCTCCTTTGATTTTCCCCCTACCATCCCTTCCCTGCCTACCTCCCCAACTTCTCCCTCTATGTTGAAAATTCATTTTCAACATAGACCATATAAGATGATGCTAAGCAAAATGAAACCCAAGATTGACACACAAGAGGTTTTATCTTTGTTGCTCTTGTTTTTTAATGTACCTATAATGTTCTATGTGATTTTTTTGTTTCTTTTATGTGTTCTTCCCCCATAGTATAACCCCTGTTTTAACTGCATTTGATTCTGGTGCCCTGCACCTTGTATATAGATTTTTCTAATTTGGGGAGGGGAAGGGAAATAACAAAATGCCGGAAAAGGATACAGGTTGACCCATTTTAACAATGAGATATACAAGACCCTATCTGATTTTTTTAAGTATCATATGTATATCACAATTCCCAACACCTCATAAGTATATAGCTCTTAAGTCCAGGCTTCTGTGTTTATTTAGCACACTAAAAAGTACATGATCAAACAGGGATGTGCTGTCCTTATAGTTTAAAACAATATACAATATATATACTATATACAATATATATACTATATACTATATACAATATATATATACTATATACAATATATATACTGTATATACAATATATATATTGTATATATACTATATACAATAGTATATAGACCAACACAGGAACTTAATTATCATTAAATCACCTTTTTAGAGCATAGCAACAAAAAGGTATAATCTGCATTGTAAAGAGATGGTCCTTGCCTTTTAAAGTGACTTTCAAAAATGAAAGCAAACAGCAAAATGAAAAGGAAAACTCTTCTATGAATTGAGTTGCTAAAGTTGTTTCTAGCCTCCCAAACCCAGTGTCTGTTTTGGACTAAGCCCATTTTCATTTTTACTATCCAGTATAACTTGGTTTCTCATTCTTATTCAAAAGAAAATAGTGTGGAGAATAAATTCTCTCTACACCTATTGCAAGATTCCTGCTAGCAAAATGGCATCAGAGATATTGACAAATGAATGAAATGAAATGCATGGAAAAATTAATTTCAAAAAGTTCATTTCTTTTCTTTTTTTATTGTGAAAATACTGTACAGAGGGGTTACAATTACATGGGCAAAATAATGAGTACATTTCTTATCAAGCATTGTAGCCTTCTCCTATGTTTCCCCTTCCCATCCCTTCCCATCCTCCCTCTCCCCCCCACCCAATACTCCTCCCCCCACCACCAAAGTTGTACAGTTCATTTTGACATAACGACTTGTACATCCCATTGTTGCAATGGGTCCACCTGTATCCCTATTTAAATGATTTTTTCCCTTCCCCTCCACAAATTGTACCAACATCAAATACAGTGAAAGCAGGGCTTATACTGTGGGGGAGGGACATACAAAGCAACAAAGAAATCATCTTATAAATGTGTTAGAAACAATCGCATGAAAGAAAAAGAACATTTGAATACATATCTTAGGGTTCATTTCCCTAACATCAACTTATCTGACCTTTTCTGCTTGACTCAGACATATACTAGTTATTGCAAATAAGGGAAACCATGGGACCTATGCTTCTTTGGCCCTGGCATACTGCACTTAATATAATTTTTTCCAAGTCTTTTCATTTCCTAAAAATGGGGCAATGTTATTCTTTCTGATGGAGGCATAGAATTCCATTGGGTATATATACCACATTTTCATGATCCATTCATATACTGAGGGGCATCTGGGTTGGATCCATATCTTAGCTGTGGTAAATAAGGCTGCAATAAACATAGTCGTGCTGGTAGCTTTAGTGTGTTCTTGTTTGTAAACATTTGGGTAAATGGCCAAAAGTGGGAATGCTGGGTCATAGGGGAGCTCTATGTGGAGTCTTTTGAGGAACCACCATACTCCTTTCCCAAGTGGTTGAGCAAGTTTACACTCCCACCAACAATGCAGTAAGGTTCCCTTCTGTCCACATCCCCTCCAGCATCAGTTGTTATTAGAGTTCTTGATTATAGCCATTTTAACTGGAGTGAGGTGGTATCTCAATATTGTTTTGATTTGTATTTCTTTAATGGCTAGAGAGGTTGAGCATTTCTTCATGTGTCTAATGGCCATCCTTCTTTCCTCTTCAAAGAAGTTTCTCTTTAAGTCTTTAGCCCACTTATTTATTGGGCAGTTGTTTCTTTGAGGATTTGTTGTTGGAGGATTTAATTATTTTTAAGTTCCAGGGATATTTTAGATATGAGACCCTTGTCTGTTGTATGGCTAGTGAAGAGCTCCCAATCCGTGGGCTTTCAATTGAGCTTGCTAGCTATGTCCTTTGCCATGCAGAAGCTCTGCAGTTTCATGCAATCCCATTTGTCCTACCTTTCTTTGATTTGTTGTGTTTCTGGGTCTCTATTAAGAAAATTTCGGCCTGTGCCAAGGAGCCCTAGGGTTTCTTATATTCCTACCTGTAATGTTTTCAGGGTGTCTGATTTGACTCTGATGTCTTTGATCAATTTGGAGTTGATTCTGGTGCAGCGTAATATATAAGGATCTAGCTTTAGTTTTCTACAAGTAGTTAACCAATTTTGCGAGCACCATTTACTGAAGAGGCTGTCTTTCTTCCATTCTATTTTTTTTAGCTCCCTTATCAAAGATTAGATGGCTATAGGTCTGTAGGTTCATTTCTGGGTATTCAATTCTATTCCATTGGTCCTGAGGTTTGTTCTGCCAGTAGCAAGCTGTTTTGATTACTATCGCTTTGTGGTAGAGTTTGAAATTTGGTATTGATATTCCTCCAGCACTATTCTTTCTGTTGAGGATTGTTTTTGCTATTCGGGGTCTTTTATTGTTCCATATGAATTTTTGGATTGCCTCTTCTATTTCCTTGAAGAATGAGGTGGGAATACTGCTAGGTATCGCATTGAATTTGTAGATAGCCTTGGGAAGCATTGCCATTTTCACAATGTTGATCTTTCCAATCCAGGAGCATGCGAGTTTTTTCCACTTTCTAAGTTCTGTTTTGATTTCCTTTTTCAAGTTTTTAATGTTTTCATCATAGAGGTCCTTCACTTCTTTGGTTCAATTAATTCCTAGGTATTTTATTTGTTGTGGGGCTATTACGAATAGAGTTGGTTTCCTAATTTCAGCCACACTTTTCTCATTGTTGGCATACAGAAAAGCCATTGATTTTTCAGGGTTAATTTTATACCCTGCTACTTTGCCAAAGTTTTGAATCAGCTTGAGTAATTTAGGAGTGGAGTCTATGGGATTCTTCAAATACAAGATCATGTCATCTGCGAAGAGGGAGAGTTTTACTTCTTTCCCTATTTGGATCCCCTTTATGTTTGCATCTTGTGTTATTGCTGTAGCTAGGCATTCTAATACTAGATTGACGAGAGTGGAGAGAGTGGACATCCTTGTCTTGTTCCTGAGTTAAGAGGGAATGGCTTTAATTTTTCACCATTAATATAATGCTGACTGTAGGTTTGTCATATACAGCCTTTATTGTATTGAGGAATGTTCCCTGGATTCCTAATTTTTCCAGAACCTTCATCATAAAGGGGTGTTGGGTCTTGTCAAATGCTTTTTCTGCAACCATTGAGACAACCATATGGTTCTTATCCTTGCTCCTGTTGATGTGATGAATTATATTAATTGATTTGCGTATATTGAACCAGCTTTGCATCCCTGAAATAAATCCTGTTTGATCGTGGTGTATGACATTTTTGGATGAATTGTTGAAGTTGGTTGGTCAAATTTTTGTTGAGAAGTTTTGCATCAATATTCATCAAAGAAAGGGTCTATAGTTCTCTTTCTTTGATGAGTCCTTGCCTGGTTTTGGGATGAGGGTTATGATGGCTTCATAGAATGAGTTCAGTAGTGAACTTTCTCTTTCAATTTCATTGAAGAGTTGAAGGAGTATTGGTGTGAGCTCTGCTTTGAAGGCCTTGTAGAATTCAGCTGTAAAACCATCTGGTCCTGGGCTTTTCTTAGATGGGAGGTCTCTTATTGCTGTTTCCATTTCAATGTTTGATATAGAACTATTAAGATGGTTTAACTCATCTTGGTTTAGTTTCGGCATGTCAATATTTTCTAGGAAAATGCCCATTTCTGCCAACTTCTCAAACTTATTAAAAGTTTTGAGACGTATTCCCTTATAATGTTCTGAATATTGGTTGTTTCTGTGGTGATGTTTCCATTCTCATCTCTGAGTTTATTTAGGTTTGTTCTCTTTGTGATAAGTTTCACTAAGGGTCTGTCAAGTTTGTTAATTTTTTTGAAGAACCAACTCTTTTTTTTATTCTTTCTATTTTTTTTGGATTCTAATTCATTTAATTCTGATTTAATTTTAATAATTTCTTTCCGTCTACTGGATTGGGGTTTATCTTGCTGCTCTTTTTCAAGGAGGCTCAGATGTCTCATTAAATTGTTGGTTTCTCCAATTTGTTGATGTAGGAACTCAGAGCTTTAAACTTGCCTATGAGGACTTCCTTTGTTGTGTCCTAGAGGAGCTGGTAGTTTGTGTGCTTGTTTTTGTTGAATATCATGAACATTTGAATTTCCTTTCTAATGTCTTCCATGACCCACTCATGATTCAGCAGTGTGTTGTTCAGCCTCCATGTGTTACAGGACTTTCTTTGGTGGCTTTTGATATTTAGTTCTAATTTTATTCCCTTGTGGTCTGAGAGAATGCAAGGTATAACTTCAGTGTTTCTGAAATTGAACAAGTTTGCTTTGTGGCCTAAAATATGGTCTATTTTGGAAAATGTTCCATGTGTTATTTATTTTCTTTAAGGTCCTTAGGACTGAACTCAAAGATGGGCACTGTCCCTGAGCTTTTTTTGTTGAAGACTTGCCCTTTAGTACTTGAGCCACAACTTCACCTCCAGCTTTTTTGGTGGTAAACTGGAGATGAGTTTCTTTGATTTTGCTCCCTGGGCTGGCTTCAAGCCAGGATCCTAATCTCAGCCACCAACACCTAGCTAAAGCTTTATACTTAAATCTTGCAAATTTACCAGGACTTCCACAGTATTTATCTATATTTTGGCACCTATTTCAAATATTGATGATCAGTTTCAGCATCCCATCTGGATTATGTTTTTTGAGCATAATCTTGTGCTTGAGAGAAGCAAGAGGTAGGAGAACAATCTTGTCTCCTTGACTGGAGCATCATTGCAGCCTATATCTTCCTCACAGTAGTAGTAGTGACTGAAAGTGTTTCTTTTGTAGAGGAGAAAGCTTAGTGTCTCTTCTTTGCTCTGTATATGGTTATTGATGTGTAACATCAATTACAACCAAAAGCAGATTAACAAAAGGAAGGCATGGTAAACTTATTTGACCAAATTTTTATATTACTAGGGAGATTAGAAATAAAGTCTTATGAAATAATTGAATTATCATTGGCAAATAGGCTTTTTCAAAAACTGGTATGGTTTCTAATGTAAATGAATGAATATTTACATATCTCCTTGTGATTTTTTCCCTTGTCTACCCTTGTCTTTAGGACAGACACCTCTCAAATAGAAGTTTTCTTTTGTTTTGCCACCCCTAGGACTTGGACTCAGGGCCTGTGTACTGTCTCTGAGCTTCTTCTGCTCAAAGCTAGTACTGTACCACTTGAGGCATAATGCCACTTTTGAACTTGTATGAGAAGTTTATTGGAGATGAATGTCTCACGGTCTTTTCTGCCTGGGCTAGCTTCGAATGTCAGTCCTCAGATATCATCTTCCAGAGAAGCTGGGTTTACAGGCTAGAGCCACAGGGGCCCTACTTCAAATGACAGTCTTAGGTAGAGGACAATGAGCTCAGCAACTGACTTTTGCATGTTTGAGGAACTGTAATTTCTGTGATCCCTAATTTGCAGAGGACAAAAGATCAAAGAGACATTCCTTTTTCTTATTATTGGACGTATGCTGTTGTGTTCAGAGCTCTACCTCTTCCTATCCTGTCCTCCTCTCTACCCCCTATCACACTCCTCTCTTTGGCTGCATTATTTTTTACTGTGTGTAATTGTTTCAGACAGGGAAAAACTTATTCTTTTTTTTTTTTAAATTTTATTTTATTTTATTTGTGAACATACTGTACAGAGGGGTTACAATTGCATGGGCAGGATAATACGTACTTTTTTACCAAGCATTGCAGCCTCCTCCTTTGTTTACCCTTCCCATCCCTTCCCAGCCTCCCCCCTCCCCCCATCCCAATCCTTCTCCTTCCCCCCCCCCCCCCCCCCCCCCCCCCCCCCCCCCCCCCCCCCCCCCCCCCCCCGCACCGACGTTGTAAAGCTCGTTTTGGACATGACAACTTGTACTTCTCATTGTTGCCTCAGTTCCACCTGTATCCTTAAACAACTGGTTTTTCCCATCTCCTCCACAAGTTATACTGACATCAAATATAGTGAAAGCAGGGGTTATACTGTGGGGGAGGGACATACAAAGCAACAAAGAGATAATCTTATAAATGCGTTAGAAACACATGTATGAAAGAAAAAACATTAAAATACATATCTAAGGGTTCATTTTCCTGACATCACATTATCTGACCTTTTCCGCTTGACTCGTACATATACTAGATATTGCAAATAAGGGAAACCATGGGACCTATGTTGAAAAACTTATTCTTAAAAGAAGGCTTTAGTCTTTGAAATAGGTTTTCTGGTCCACCTTTAGCATGTTAAACTGTCTTTAAAAAAGAACATTAATCACAGCATTGACCTTACTGTTTATATCTTGTTGACAAATTTTTTACCACATTTACTCACAGATATTTTGTCAATGACCAGGTATCTGTTGCCCAAAATCAGCCTAGCTTTTTGATTGACTGCTGGCTAAATATTTTCTCCAACTGGGGGGCAGGGATTGACTGAGCATCAGGAGTACCATTAACAAGAAGAGCTGACAGAATGTTAATGACATTAACACCCTGTCAACTAACTATCCACACCTGGGATTTCCTAGTTATGTGAATCTTCTGGAGTAGTTACAAATCAAGTTACTGAGGAAGCACTTTGTCCTTCCCAGACAATTCAAAACAGATGTAAGGGTATCCACATAGCACTACCAGTATATTGAAGTTTATTCCACTATTCCCCATTAAAAGAAGATTTAAAATGGGTGAAAATTCAGTAACTATTTGACCACATGTAAAACTTTTATCACCTTTCAGAACATTCCAATAATAGTTTTAGGGGGACGATAATCTATATAAAGTTAATGACATATAAAATAGAAAAAAATTCTCATATTCCCCTCCCTATATACCCACTATGCCTTGTTGTTTATATAATAATCGGCATCTTTTTCTGGCTCCCAAAGAAATATTCAAACTTCATATTAGAATGAAGAAAAGTTTACCATGTCTATTTTTCTGGTCTTTTCCTTTGTGGCCTACTTTCATAATATAAGAGAATTGGGGAGTTCAAAGCCAGAATTTCTTTTATGAGGCTGACAATATGGAATAGTAAAGGATTAAAAAGACAAAGTAAAAGTATGGCCCACTATGGATGTGACACTTGAAAAGCAAATTGTTTTCAAAAACAAAATGGAGAAAATTGCTTACTTGAAACAGAAAAGTCTTGTACTAATAGCCCTGAGTTGATACCTAGTATTGCAAAATAAATCAATAATTAACAGTTTAACATTTTTGGAATCTACATACTTTATAATAGTCTTAGAGATTTGCAGTTCACTTAGTTGTACATTGATTAAGAAAATAAAAATGGTAATAAAATAGCAATAATATAAACTGTTCTCAAACCAGACAAAATTCCAAGTGATGGTGAAGGCAAATTTCAGTATACAACTGGGCTACATCCAGATCACACAGGTCAGTAGAGATAAATAGATAGAAAATTTCTGAGAGGAGATACCATGGATACAAAGATTCTAGGTAAAGCAATTTGTGAGTTTTTTTGCTAATGGCAAGCTTGGAGACTGGGGAATGGAAGATGAGGGATAGTAAGGGAGTGGTCTGATTCTAATTGGGCAAGATTCTGCCTAAACTTCCCCAAAGGAATTTTTGCTAAAATATGCTATCCTGGACCAAGGAAAGAAACCAAGGGGGAGCCCCAATCAAAATGTAGATTTGAAGGTGCTTCCTTAATATTTTCACCCTACAGTGAATATCATGTGTCAGTCAGTACACTGGGGATACACATAAAATACATACAAATGTACTCTCACTGTTTAGTATAAATCTTATCTGAAAAAATTGGGACTAGAAATGTTTCATTTTTTTTGGAATTTTGAAGTATCTTGGGAATGGGATCCTAATATACACATGAAATTCACTTTTATTTATATGTTAAACTTGTGTCTTGAGAGTAATCTCCACCCCCGCCCCCACACCATGTTCCAGTACTGTGGTTCTAACTCTGGTCTGGAACTCTCTTTTTTTCCTGATAATAATTGATACTTTTCCACTTGAGCCATGTCTCCAGTTCTGGCTTTTTACTGGTTATTTGTGATAAAAAAAAATTTGTAGGGGCTGGGAAGGTGGCTCAGTGGTAGAGTGCTTGCCTTGCATGCATGAGACCCTGGGTTCGATTCCTCAGCACCACATAAGCAGAAAAGGCTGGATGTGGAGCTGTGGCTCAAGTGGTAGAGGGCTAGCCTTGAGCTGAAGAGCTGAGGAACAGTGCCCAGGCCCAGAGTTCAAGCTCCACTTCCAACCAAAAAAATTTTGTAGAATTTGCTGCTCATCCTTGCTTTGAAACATGATCCCAGGATCTCCTGAGTAGCTAGGAATATAGATATGGGCCACTAAGGCACAGCATTGAGGATAATCTTACACAATATTTTTAATATCTCTGTTGTAAGGCATGGAGAAAGGAGAACTCCATGCAATTCAGGCAGAAAAGAGTTTATTAGGAGAAGCATACAGCCAACCTGCACCAGATATAGGTGTGTAGAGAGAGAACTTAAAGTAGAGAGACATAATACAGGGGAGGACAAGGAGGAGGTGCAACTTGAGAGGATGAGGAAGTGACCTCAGAGCCTGGGGAACCTGTCACTGTCCAACAGAGGCATGACCTGGTGGATGAGGAAGTGACCTCAGAGCCATAGGGACATCTTCGTTCTTTCAGGTGTTCCAGTTACCTGGGTTACAGGTGCTGGGTGGGGACTACTAGGGAGGGTCATGTGCAATGGAGAGAACAAAGGGAAGGGGCCATTTTTCCTGGGCAGACCTAACACTGTGAATTGCCCATTATATGATGTCTGGCATGGAAGTTTGCGCTATGGCATCCTATCTGAACTCACATTGTTTTAGACTTTGATCATTTCATCTTTAATATTTTCACATTAGGAATGTCAATACTGTGTACATATATATCTATACATATTTCCCTCTATCTCAAGCGATGTCTCAAGCTATCCTATTAGGAAGCAGCTGTTATTAACTAAATGTTAAATAGGAAAATTCGACTATGTATGAACCATGCGGTCGAAATCACACAAGTAACAAATATTGTTCCTTAGGGTCATATCAAAAATTTGGTCTTTTGGACCAGACACCTTGTTCTTCTAGGTATAGTGCACCTATTTCTGCTGTCTTTTAGTTCAGAAAGGTATGTACATTTGAGATGAATTCCACATTTATTCCCTGTGAAACTATTTTATTGCTTCTTTTCCACATCCCCTCAAATGGGAAAAATAATCCTTTTTGAAAAGATTGTAAACTAATTTACACATTAGCTACTCCTCCAGAAAGCCTTCTCTAATCATAGCAATCAGAATTAATTTCCCTATCCCCTGTGTTCTCATAACATTTTAATCCTTTGATTATCACACTTGCTCATTGGCCTATGCTCTGTTCCTGTGCATGCCTGTTTTGTGGTATGGATTATAAAGTCTATTGATATAAGGATTCTTACTTATCACTGAATATTCTGCAAGAAACCAAGAACAATGCTTTAAGTGCTTAATACATATTTATTTAAATAGTTCACAGTTCATCCTATCATGGTCTCAATCTCAGCATTCTGGCATTCAAATTGAGAACATTAGCTAGTTTGGCTGTCATGAACTTAGTTTGACAAAGAACAGAACCTCACATATGTTAAACATGAGTCCTTTATCATCTTTTCATGTAAAATACAGGTATTGAATATTATCCCTTGTCATGGCTTTTGGTAGAAATCACATTTTAAGAAACGATTTTAGGATTTGTTTTTTTTTTCTTTTCTATTTTTAAGAGTCTCACTTGTTTGAAATTCAGGTTGAAATCACACAAGCTGTGTCCTATCTTTTTCAAGCATTCTTCAGGGAATTGATAGAACATTTGATGCATAATGCTAATTGTGAGAACAGAATATATTGCTTGGTGAAAGGGTATATAAACACTTTTAGGCCACTGGACACTGATCTGGGAAATCATCTTTTTCAGAACATAAAGTGGGGCTTAATTTGTCTGAAAGAGTTAATGTACCTTCAACCTGACAAACTCTCATCTTTCTTGCTAGAAGCATAAGTTTTAAGAGATTAAAACCTTTTTCTGGCATTTATTCATGTTGAGTAGAACTAATACAAGAAGAAGCTTTGAAAAATGAGTCATGCAGGGGCTGGGAAATTGGTTCAGTGGTAGAGCACTTGCTTTGCATGCCTGAGGCCCTGGGTTCGATTCCTCAGCACCACATAAGCAAAAAGGAAAAAGCTGGAAGTGGCGCTGTGGCTCAAGTGGTAGGGCACTAGCCTTGAGCTGAAGAGCTGAGGGACAGTGCACAAGCCCAGAGTTCAGGCCCCACAACCGGACCAAAAAAAAAAATGAGTCATGCAATGTGGTTATTTGGGGTATACATGCATATATTCTAAATAATATATAGCATATCTCTATGTTCATATGAAGACATTGTGATGTTTACAAGATCATACACTGAGCACAATAATGAACCTGTGAGTTTGTTTTATTCTGATGAAAAGTTAAAAATAAGTATGCAAGTTATAGGAGTTCATAGGAATGTTAGTATAACTTCTAATTAGTGTCTTACTGTGGTAGTCTATTCACTTATTTCTACTTTGACTTTGTTTCAGATTATCTTATAGAAAAGACAAAAAGTAAACAGAGGTTTTTAATTGATTAAAAAATCCCTATTCTTTCCCACTGGTTTTAAGGTTTGAGGTAAACAAGTTATTTTATAAAGTGAAGAATGAAAAAAATCTGAAAGAAGCAATTTAAGATGTTTAGTAATGTAATGATGCTATCTTTTGTGCTAAGACAGGGTAATAGTTTTGTTTGTTGTCCCAAGTCATTAGTGAAATTAGATTTGTAAAGAACGTAAGACTATTATTACTGAAAATTAACCAATTAAATTTTGATAATTGTAAAATATATGCATGCATATACACACATATATATGTATATCTCATAGGACATACATTTAGACTTATAATGAACTTAAGAGGATTATATCTCAGCTATTCTTTTAAGACTAAGATATTCACTAATGGTGAGAATAGAAAATCAATGCAAACTAAAAGGAGAGTTATAGACAGGCTTTGCAAAGGTCATCGGTAAAATGAACAGGAGATACTCATCTTGTAATGTCATAGAAAAGAAAAGTATGAGTAACTGAGATAAAAATGATGCATATGGAAGTTGGAAGTAAGGTTTGGCTTAAGTGACAGTTTCTCAGCCTTGAACCAAAAAGCCAAATAAAAGTGTGAGACCCTAAATTCAAGCCCCAGTACAGGTACACCTGCATGCGCACATGTGCATGCACTCACATACAGTACATAGGTGAAATTTTTATTCCCCCTTTTTCATCAAGTGAATGTTTAGTAAATGACATTTTTATATCATATAAGGCACTCACAAATTTGCACCCTGCAACTCTATTTATACATTGATATCTAGAATCTTTTAGTATGTACCTGACTAAGAAACTAAAGAGATCAGTGAGAAATGTTCTGTTCATTGTATTTTCATATATAAATATGTGTGTGTACTGCTCATTTTATTATATATATTCCCAAACTTTAATATTCTTACAAATGAAATGGGTTTTTCTTAATCCTTTGAATATAAAGCTATTTTGAGTGTTCTTCAGTAAACGTGAACTGTAGCTTGATCTTTCTGAACTTAGGAAAGATGTAATGTTTACCCGTTAGTAAAACTGAAATATAAATACTGGACTTAATCTTCCTCATGTGTTGCTATTAGGATTAAGTATAATAACACCTTTTAAACATCTTTATTAGCATTGTAATATGTATGACATATACACATTGTACTTTGATCAGACTCATCTCACCCATCCTACCTTCCTCCTTATTCCTCACATTTAATGGTTTTTGGTGGATTTCATTATGTTATTTTCTTACAGATATAGTGTACTTCTATAATACTCGGCCCTGTCGCCTGCTCTTTTCCTCCTTCCTCTACCTACTGTATTTCCACTCCAATAGACAACTTTTTGCAGTCATGTCTTAGGGTAATGAATGAATGAATGAATGAACGCATATATGATTTATTTTATTTCAAGGTCATAGTAAAAAACTAGTTTGCTACGTCTTCTCATATATAATCTAAAATGTGATTCTGAGTTTGAAATTCATTTAATATATTTATTTAAATTCAGTAATACTCATCATTAAATATACCTATATTAGATGAATATTAAAAGCTATTTGGGATCTGTGTATGTAACTCAGTGGAAAGTGTTAGCCTATTTTATGGAGTGCTATCTTTGTTATTTAGCACTACAGAATAAATATTAATTTTACTTTCCAGAAAGTCATTTACAATGAATTGGGTAGTAGAATTCAAAAGTAAAGATGTAAAGTCAGCAATCAATATAGACATGATGGGTTTTTAAAATTTACAAACATATTGGAAGTGGCACTGTGGCTCAAGTGGTAGAGCCCTAGTCTTGAGCTGAAGAGCTGAGGGACAGTGCCCAGGCCCAGAGTTCAAGACCCACAACCAACAACAACAAAAAAAATTACAAACATGTTTCATTACTAAACTATGTTTGTTGTTTGGTGGTTTCCACATTATTTGATTAATAAGTGTAAACTCACAGAGATGCTAACAGTAATTAATTGGTTATAGACATTGAGATACCATACAAACTGGCATATATGTTAGGTCATCTATTATATCTAACTCAACGTTCATGTATCAGTACATAATTGATGCAGAGATTGTGCCGTCCATTCTTTTATATTTCCTTTTCATTCAACCATAATTTATTTAATTGTTCTTGGGATGACTAGGTATGAGTAGTATGCAAAACATTGGAACTCTAATTTTATTTTTATTTTATTTTTGTCAGTTGTGGGGCCTGAACTCTGGGCCTGAGCACGGTCCCTGAGCTCTTCAGCTCAAGGCTAGTGCTCTACCACTTGAGCCACAGTTCCACTTCCTGCCTTTTTTGCTTATGTTTTGCTGAGGAATTGAACCCAGGGACTCATGAATGAAAGGCAAGCACTCTACCACTGAGCCACCTTCCAGCCCAGGAATTCTAATTTATGTGATATATTTAAGACGTAATAGCATTTGTATTTCACAAACTTTAGCTAGAAAATAGAATCAACAGTATACCCAAACCATTACTAGAAATTATACTCATGGTAAATATAATATACTTATGCCAAAGTTCATTGCACAAATTAATGAGAACAAGCACTTTTTATTATTTTTATTTTTCAATTTAATTTTTTGAGGCAGATTCTTCCTACTTACTATTTAGCCCAGGCTGCCCTTCAAGTCACTATGTAATAGTAGTCCCCCTACTTTAGCCTCATAAGCTCTAAAGGTATGTACCACCAGACCTACCTGAAAGATCACTCTGACTTAGTAAGTCAGAAAAGGATTTTATGGAGACTTACAGCACCAATACTTGCAAATTCAGCCAATGAGGATAAATGATTCAGAATAGTGATCTAAATGGCTTAAATACTATTTGGCGGCTTGTAAATTACTCACAACCAAGAATTTTGGTTCTTCTCCCTGCTTCTAAGCCACTCACTGCCTGGTATCTACGTATATCAAGCAATACTTGCTACCTGCCAACTACTGATCCAAGGAAGTCTTAACAGTTTCCACTTTCAGACCAGGTGTGCCAAGTAGGTTTTTTTCTTTACCTTCACTAATACATTTAATTGCCCTACAGTATATTGTAATAAAGTCAAAACAACCTGAATTACTACCATATTTCACAAAATACTTTAAAAATTCTCTTTCAAACTTCTCATGTCTCCTCTGAAATGTGTGTCATAAACACCATCATATTCACTATGGGTTGGGAAGATACTGCCAGTTTTCTTCTGCTCTCACAGAATTCTGTGACCCTAAACCATATGGGGATTTCTCCCTCCCAGCTAGAACAAAATTCTGTAGCATCTGGCACCAGCTGAGTTTGTTCTAATTCAATTCCATTCTAACATTATCTCTCTGGAGACAGCATCCAATTATACAAGTTAAGGGCTCAGTTTCAAGATTGTGGTCTTCAATCCCCCCACTCCCCAACTTGTTATATCTGTCTTTACCATCCAGTTATAAATCAGGGTTCCCCCAGCCCTGTCCTTGGGTGTGTCTCTCTTGCTACAGTTGGTCACCAACTCACAGGAATACTTGCTTATCTTTAATTTGTTATTCTAAATCACTCAAAGGGAGAGATGCACAGAGAGAGCTGTTAGATAATGCCACAGACTATTTCATCATGTGTTCAGCTATCCAGAAATGCTCCAAACTCTGGCTTTGAAAGTTTTATGATGGTCTCATTACATATGCAGGATTGTCTAAATCCTTGGCCATTAGTAATCAATATAACTTTCATACCTTTCTCTTTCTCTTCCAGAAGACCTGTTGGGATTGGGCGTTGGGGGCAGCAATCAATCTAAAAATTCCAACCCTGTAATCTTGCCTTGGTACTTCTGGTCACAATCTAAAAATACCCAGGGGTTGGCAGATATCAAGCAACTCCATATAGCATAGAAACATCTCTTCAGAAACACAAGATGTTTAAGAATTGTATGCCAAGGAAATTGGATGAAATGGGATGAATGGGATGAAGACCTATTATACTATCATATTAGCTCATGATGTTTTGAAGCCTTCATTCTTGAAATAGTCTTTAAATGTAAATATTTATTTATTGATGACTTAATATGAGCTAAGCACTTGCAATACAGTAATGACAAAAGGCAATACTTACCCATGAGGAAGTTTTATTCTGCTGGAAGAGGTCGATATGAAACCACTAACTAGACAACCATGGCTCCTCGTACTGAAGAAGTCTAATGTGTGTCAGTCATCCGGGTTTCTTCTAAGAAGGCTAATGCTTGAATCGTGAATTGTAGGCTGGATAACATTTCAGCCAGGACTTCTTAGTTGCATACCTGTCTGTAATTCCAGCTACTTAGGCAGCGGTGGGAGGGTATACACCAGCCTAAGCGACATAACAAGACCTCCTTTAGAAAAAAAAATCAGAAGAGACATGAAAATGAATCTTTAATTTTTTATAGGTGTTTAAAAATGTTTCCCACCCTAGTAACTGGACAACTTATTTGCTAAGTAGACTTTCCCTGGCATGTAAATGCTTGCCTTTGGTCTTACTGGATTTCTATTCTTCGTACAATTTAAATATTGGAGACTTAGAAATCTTTCCAATTGAGCCAAGTAGCAAGGACGTTTTATATTTCAAAAACTCTGTTAACTTCTTTCCCCCAAAGTTTCTTTTACTATTAGCTAGGGATTGAGTGTGGATATTTTTTGAAAAGCTATGTCAGATTCAGTAGAAAACCTAAAGCTCTACTAACCTTGTGGGAGCTGGAATTTTTCAACTAAAGAGGTTGGAATAGATTGAGGTATTTATCCAAACTGAACTTTCAAACCACCTGAGACTTGCCCATTACTAGTTTACATAGAGCTTAACAACAGTGGTTTCCTCTTTAAACATTTACTCTCTTTTTATTTAAACAGCTTAATCAAGAGCTATAAAAACACTGGATCAGTCTTTTCAAATAAAAATGAAATGCAGCTGCCAGGGGTAAGACTTACAGGAGAACCCTGCTGCCTACAGGCAGTGGAGGTGTTAAAATGATTGGTTTTTTAAAATACCAAAGATCTTGTTTTTTATTGCAAAGTCATAACTTTGAATTGTAAGGTCTTAAAAATTCCTGGCAATTCCTTTGATTGGTGGTAGTGGTGGTGGGTGTGTATGTGTGTGTGTGTTTGTGTGGCCTTGCAAGTGCATGTGAGTGAAACACCTAGAGTTAGGAGATTTACATTATTTGTATGTTAATTAAGGGAAGATTTCCATAATTTTATTAACTGTCACAGTACACAAGGGACATGTTGCTTTCCTATTTGGTTTCTGTATCTGTTGTTGTTCATGGATTTATAAAAGGCCAAAATGTGCTTAGGTTCATATACTAATGCTTGTCCAATTCATAGTACCAACACTGCTGAAAAACTCTTTGGAATTTGTGATTGTTATTTCTTAAAGTAATTGCTTTGCATCTAAATCTTAATGTCATCATAAAAAGAATGTTTTTGAGCATATTTCCTTTGGCTGAAGAAAAAATAAGTATCAACTTTAGTAAATTAGCCTGAACACAAAATCTGAGGAAAAGAAAACACTTCCAAATTATGTAAATAAGCTTGCTTAAGTATAAAATGGTAGTACGAGGTGCTCTTGCACATTGTGTTCAATTCTAGGAAGTTCTCATGTTTATAGACCTTTGTAGTGTATCCATCCTTCTGCTCAAACATTAAATGCTATATTTGAGTTAATCTCCTTCCCAATTCATTTTACCAGTATTGATAAAAAAATAATACTGTGACATTACTTCCATAGGTAACAAATTCTTCTTTTCATTCAACAATGTTTATCAAGTGTATACTGTGTTTGATGACCTGACACCTTGCCCCCCTCAAGGATTCAGTGATGGCACACTTTAAAAACTCTACTTTGATAATAAAAAACCTCATGTATAATATGCTATTAGACAATGCTATATGATAAATATTGAAGCTACATAAAAGAATTAATACTTATAATGATGATGATGATGATTTTTTTTGTTGAGTTTTATGACTTGAACTGAAGGCCTGGGCACTGTTCATGACCTTTTGTGCTTAAGGCTATCACTCTACCTCTTAGATCCAGGACTCCACTTCAGGTTTTCTGGTGGATAATTGGAGATGTGTCTCATGAATAATCCTGCCTAGGCTGGCTCTGAACTGTGAACCTCAGTTCTCAGTCACCTATGTAGCTAAGAATACAGGTGTAAACTACCAGTATTCAGCTTAATGATCCTTTTTCAAGGTATGTTTACCAGAGCAGGGACCTCTGAGGAACAGTGAACTACAACTCCCAATCAACCATATGATCATACCAGGCAAAATTGTATTGTCCTGCTAAGCTATGATGTTAGTGGTGCTAAATAGCATTTTGTCAGCTTAGGGAATTTTCCATTTTCCATGAGTTTATTGTAATAAAACTCCGTCCAAAGGCTAGGAGCATCTGTATTTTCTAACTGGGGCTTTTGGGTACTAAGGATAATGAGATGGATGAATTCCCTGCTTCAATAAAGCTTACATTCTTAGTTTGGGGTGAAGTGAGGTTGAGAAGTTAGTGCTTCATAGTGTTAACTGCTATTAAAGGAAATACATCCTGGTCATGTAACAGTGAGTGGGGGGCTATTTCAGATTGAAAAACTAGAAAAGGCCTTTTTGTTAAAATGACATTTGAACTGAGCCCTGAAATTGCAGACTTCAGTGATTGAATGATATAGATAAATGTATTTGGAGCAGGTAGAATAGCTTATTCAAAAATGTATAGAAAAGTAAATGAACCTATTATGTTTAAGAAAGTTACTGTATACCATATTTACTACTGCTCTGTTCACAATAGACAGACTATGTAATCAGCTGAGGAGCCTGCCAGCCGATGAATGGTTAAAGAAAATCTATAAACAGCTTCATTGCAAGCTATAAAAACACTGGAACAATAATTTAAAATATAAACTGAAATGGATTTGTCAGAGATGACTTACTATGGAATATTACTCAGCCAAAAGAAAAGTAAAATTATGTTATTTCCAGAAAAAGGAATGAAACTGAATGGCTGTTAGCATATTGAGCAAGGTAAACCAAACTCAAAAAGGTGAAATCTGTTATGTTCTCACTCATTTGTGAAGTATAGACCTGAAATGTTGATAATAGTAATGGTAATGGGGCATGAATGTGAAAGTAGGGTGTTTGAGAGGAAAGAAGAAAAGAATACATACTGAGGAGTGAAGAGAACAAAGGATATTCCTATATTTGTACAGGAAAACAGCATAATGAATACACCAAATGTTATTTGAAAAGGGGTAGGACTGAAAGGAAGAATGAGGGTAAGATGGAAGGATGGAAGAAGTAAATTTCAAAATGAAATTTTCTTGAGAAAAGAAACAGAATGCCGACATGGCTGGCGTGTCATTAACCAAACGGAAATAAATATGGATGAGTATTGAGCTAGTAATAAGCAAGGCATGTCAGTCCTTGTTGGCCAGGAAAAAAGAGTAATAATACTGTAACTGTACCATTCTCAGTGGTTAGTAATATTATCATACTAAGTTGAATTTTTCAGAGTTCATGAAGTTAATTGGTGTTTAGGACTAACTCATTCTCACAGCATCACTAAATGTTTCAACTTCTGTTGGCAGTGCCCTCTCTTTCTTGCATTCTTGAAACACAAATATTTTATCAGTCATGGGTTTGAAGTTGGGCCTTGAGCACTGTCCTGAGCTCTTTTGCTTAAGGCTAGTGCTCTACCATTTGAGTCAAAGTTCTACTTCTGGTACTCTGGTGGTTAATTGGAGATAAGAGTCTCATGGCCTTCCCTGCCTAGGCTATACTTGGACCACAATTCACAAATCTCAGCCTCCTGAGTAGCTAGGATTACAAGCATGAGCCACCAGGGCCCATCTTGAAACACATTATTAAAAAAAAAAGCCATGTATGGGCCTAGTTAAGTTTCTTCAGTGAGCATTTTTTTCCCTCTGTTACAACAGAACACAAGATGGATGTGTGTCTGTGAGGGTGGGAGTTCTGTTACAGACATATATACAAAATGTTGCGTAAGAGCTGGAGGTTAGAACTCATTGGTGCTTGATTGCCATGCATCAGATCCTCAGTTTAATCCTAGCGTTGAACACTGCTCATTTTTGTAACAATATTTTTTGACAGCCTGTGAATCACAAAGTGCCAGATGCTAATGGAGAATAATCATAGCACTTGTCATGAAATAATTTATGATGTAAATTGTATAATCATTAGATTTAAAAATTCTATGTACAACAACTTGGAATGTGCAGATTCTAGCCATTTTGTTTGTTCCTTTTCTTTCTTTTCTTTTTTTCTTTTTTTTTTTTTTTTACAAATTATTTTGTCTGGTAAGGATCTGTTGCCAGCATTTATTTTGATGATGTCTTTGGAAAGAGTGAATTCCATTTACTCTCCATTTGGCCACTATTATCTTTATGTGTAGTTCCTGAAGATTAGTGTAATGATTATCCTCATTCTTATTGGAACAGGGCCAGGACATCTGGCAAATTTTAATACAAAGCAGTTATGTTGTCTCCTTCTAAACAAATGATTCTTCAGTGGTTAGCTATCCTGTTACATCTCCACATATGTAATTCCCTGGCATGATTCATTTGTAAAGTGGGGTGGGAGAAGAGAACATTTATAAAGAAATACAGAGCAAAAACCTTTTATCCTGATAAAGTAGCACACATTTCAATGTGTAAGTTGTTTTATTTTCAGTAAAGCATAAAACTAAAAGTAATACATGGTTATACAGGTGGTTTTTTTAAATAAAAATAAATGCATGGTTATTCAGGTTTTTTAAAAAAGATTTCCATGTTTACAGGAATTTCTTTACCTCATACATACTTTTAATTGCCGAATCTATTTTAAATTTACCTTTCAAGAGAAATTACTGCATTTGGTTGGGTCTGTCAAAACTGACAGACTAATTCTTTTGGCCAAGACAGTGTGTTTGAAATGGGATTTCTGTTGATTTTCTAAAATAGAACTTATTTTTTTGACACATCCTTCAGTATGGTTAAAATTCCATGGCATAGAAGAAACTGCTTATTATAAGGTTGCAAAATATAGCTAATCTACAAGAAAAATCTTTCCAATATCTGTTATCAAACCAAGAAATGATGTGTTTCACTGGAAATGTGCACATATAAAAGAATTGATTTTCTTGCACAGGATGTTGCCACTTGGACTCAACGTAAAGTTAATTTGTAATATAAATTAACTTGTCAATTATCTATTGTTCCACCTGACTTTGTACAAATTAAGAGTCTGCATAGTTTCTGATTTATCAATAATAGTAATACTGTGTATGACATGTAGTGGAGTGTGTCAGCTGGATCCAAGTTAAATATTTCAGTAAATGTTGCTCAGCTTTGCCATCTGTCACATATTCTTTTTGCATAATATTTTAATCCATTAAATATGTCTTTTTACTTTATAAAAATGAGTTTACTTTGACTAGTATTATAGGAAAAAAACACTGACCTTTGCAATAGCCTTAATATTATTCTGTTTTTTTTTTACCTCTGTGCCTTCATTAAGATTAATAAGGCCAGTACATAGAAATAGAACTTACTTATAAATATGTTAGAAACAATTGCATGTTTATAACCCGTGCTTTTTATAACGGTATAACCCATGCTTTCACTGTATTTGATGTTGGCATAATTTGTTGAGGGGAGGGCAAAAACAAATCGTTTAACTAGGTATACAGGTGGACCCATTGCAACAATGAGATGTACAGTCCTTATGTTGAAAAAACGAACTCTACAACTTTGGGGGGGGGTTGATTGAGTAGGGGGAAGGGGAACCAAAGAGGAGGCAACAATGCTTGATAAGAAGTGCACTCGTTCTCTTGCCCATGTAATTGTAACTCCTCTGTATGGTATTCTCACAATTAAAAAAATAAAATATAAAAAAATATCAAACTTAAAAAAAAAAGAAATAGAACTTACTGGGCTTAATGGTAGAGTGCTTGCCTAGCATGCCTGAAGCACTGGGTTGATTCCTCAGGACCACATAAACAGAAAAAGCTGGAAGTAGCATTATGGCTCAAGTGGTATAGTGCTAGCCTTGAGCAAAAGAAGCTCAAGAATAGTTCCCTTGCCCTGAATTCAAGCCCCAGGACTGGCAAATACAAAAAAGTAGAACTAGCCAAGCTTCACTGCTAATAGTGAGGGAGTCCCAATAACTTCTTAATTTCTCAGGCAAGAAATAAATTTGGCCCTGATATGCTGTGTTGGAAACTTCTGATCCTCAGAAGTGGTTATTGTATGAACTAAGGACTTGAGTTCACTAAGTGGAGTTGAAATTGCATGTCAAGGCATGTCAATTCCTGCTTAGTGAATAAGATATTACCTGGGGCAAATTAGGCTTGTCACATACTTAACTTTTAGGACACTCCAGCCCTTTGATTTCCTCTTATATAATAGTGTCCATGAGGCTTAGAACACTTAATGTATGATCAATCACATGGCCTTGCCTTGACCTCCATGAATAATTCCTGTGTCATGTAGGGCCCTGTTCAAAATAGTCTCCACCTCTTAATAAGGATGTAAGTTTCTTGATCCCCAGTGGCTAGCTATACTCAGGCAACTAAATGAAATTCACTTGGGTGTCATTTACAGTCATTTACCAAATGAACCACTGTGACCTAAAAAAATGTTAAGTACTGTTGGCCCTGGCAATTTACCATAATTAAAGAGTTACGGCAGAAATTAAGCAAGTTCTGATTTCTGTCCAATTCTGATTTTTTTTCCATTGTAGCTCTTGGCAGTTCCCTAGGTTTTGAGGAACCCACTCTTATACTTCACCCCTTATTATTAATTTGTAAAATGAAACAAATTACTGACCCTTGAATTGTGCTATTACACATGCTTAGGTAATTTCATTTAAAAAGAATTCCACTTATTAATTATTTATATTTTACCTATTTGCAAAATAATATGTTTTATTTTTAAATCATTTAAATCATTCCAATTCCCATTAACTGAGTGTTTTGGCAAGCCCTATCCTGAGGAAAACTTGTCATCATAAATAGCTTCACATTTCTTATGCTGTGGTGATATGTTGATACCATTTATATGGCCACCTGAAAATTACAGTATTAACAGAACATCATGCTTGCTGTCATTATTTGATTTTTGAAATGGTATGCTCTCATGGGATATAACATGCAGCTAAGATTTGTTATGTCCCTAGTTCTACCAACTATGTCACCTTGGGGAAATCACTTGTCACTTCTTGCTCAAGTTTATTCAGTTTTTAGTGTTGGGACTGGTACTTATCTCCCCACATCTTCAAGATGATAATAACCAGTGTAATAAATTCTGATTGCATATATAAAACGTGAAGCCCATATTTCTCCAATTGTTAACATTAGGTAGAGCAACTGTCAGTTGAATTGAAAGTGGCCAACAAAGATGATAAAATAGTATCCCTTCATTGAACCATTCACAGTGTTGTAGGGGGAAATTCACAGCATGAACACAATTATGATTTTCCAGATTGAATAAGTGGCTCAAGTGAAGTGTACAGAAATATCTAAGAGGATGAGAAATATTCATCTCTGACCTTGGGCTTGTGGAATAGGTAAAAAATAAGATAGAACTATGAAGTGTGGAAATTTTCTTCCAAAACCCTTGGTAGACAAATATTATCATCAATGTCTTTGTCATTTGAGGGGCTTGAAGTCAGGTCGTGGGCACTGTCCCTGAGCTGTTTTGGTCAAGGGTAGTAGCACTCTACCACTTTGAGCCACCGTGCTATTTCTGATTTTCTGGTGGTTGATTGGAGATTGGAAGTATCACAGACTTGGCTGGCTGGGCTGGTTTTGAACTGCGATCTTCAGACTTCAGCCCCCTGAGTAGCTAGGTTACAGGCCTTATCGACTGGTACCCAGCTAACCTCATTTTTAAGTGCTGAGAATATTGTAGTCTGCAGAAGCTAAGTTACCCAAGGTCACACATGTTACTTGCAGAGATCGAGTTTGAGCTCTTTAGATGACCCCCTTAAGTAATGTTGTATTGCTCCTCCATCATCTAAACACCTTTCCTTGAGTCTGTTGCTAGAAACCTTCCTCTGACAATCCTGAGAAGTGGCTGTGTTGATCTCTTGCGTTTTCTAGAACTGACAAGGACCAAACTAGCTCTTGAAACAGCAAGCTATATTTGAAAACAGATGAAATTACTAGAGAGTTTTGAATTGAGCCACACTCTGTTTTTGCTACTACATTCACTCATGAGTTCTATATCTGCTTTTTGCCTGTAAAGGCACTTTATTTTCCACATAACTGTGTATTATAAAACATTCCATGTATCTTCTGTGTGGGTTCTGCATTGTCTTTCCCATTTGTTGCATGCCTAGATTCATAAAGAAGATCACATTTGGAAGGAGTAGATTCTGTTACTCATTGATTACCTACTGTGTGCAGAATGTACAAGGTGCTACTTGTTGAGGAGAATGAATGGTACCAGGTGCATTAAGTACAAAGTATGTGCTCTTAGTTGTTTTATTGCTATCCAAGATGTTGCAATTAACATCAATGATACAAGCTGATGAAAACTATTGTGCACTTTTTCAAGTTAGGTTTTTAAATAAGCAATGGCTTGCTAAGTGTACCTGTATACATGCCTTAATTACTTCACAGGCTTGCAAAAATACATGCAGAGGCTGATAATGAGCCTTGTATTTCTCACAGTACCTAATACCAGGCTTCATGCAAAATAAAGGAACAATAGATATTTTTGAATGTTGAATGATTAAGTGAGTCAATGAGTGAGTGAATGGTGAAATACAGTATTTATCAATGTTTTGCTTCCCATAATTGTTCTTAGTATGTTTAAAAGCAGTCACGACAAGAAAAACATTTTTTACTTTGATGTTGAGTTTCTTTAAAGTTTTGTTTGCCATATTAAATAATAGAGAACTATAGACACACATTTCCCCAGAAAAATGTCTGGATGAAATGTTTGAGAGACAGCAAAGTAATTCAGTATTGATCAGTACTGAATTCTCTTTGAAAAGATTCAGTGTTATCATCTAAAAAGCTCTCTGCCACAATGTGAGTCCAATAGAAACATTTTCTTGGCTTACCATCATGGGGTGCTCCTGTGATGCCAATTGTTCTGGCTAATATTGTTATTATAGTGGAGAATTCCAGAAAAATATTGAATCTGTACCCTAACAATTCAATTGGCCTTTAGAGCATCACACAGTTCTATAGTCAAGTTCAGATCAGATTTTTTTCCTCCAAAAGATGACTGCTTGCTAGTCTTGGGAAGAAGGATATGGATTAGTATTTCATTGTATTTTATGTCTATGAAAAATACATTTTCATTGTATATGAATGAGTCAAGATATTAAAATTAATAAAATGGTGTGTATGTCCATGTTACAAAAACATCAAAGACCTATTTATGAGCAAATTATTATCCTTTCTCTTGTCATTTGTGGCATAACCTTAATGTCATACATTTATTTGTTGCCTTACTGATAATTAGCTCGGATAGAAAACCTGAATGCAGCATAAGTTTTTAAAAGATCATCTTAAGAATAAGTTGACGTTGTATTAGTCAAGGACCCATGTTAAATGACTCTAGGATGAGAACTAAAATATAATGGGATGGGAGAGTTTCTTTCATTATGTAAGAATGCTGATCGTGCTAGTCCTGTAATTAATTAACATTTCATTAGTGATCTGTAAGGAGTACCAGTAAACAACACTTTAATTAAGTTCATGGGTAATAAATTAGTAGGTACAGGAACTATCAGTGAAGACAGGAAAATAATTCAAATAGACTACAGAATTTATAAGATGGGAATATAACAGGAAATTAAATGACCACATGCAATGTCTCACAAGAAAATAAAAGAAGATATTTATGGCATTTTTGGAGTATAGTAAAATAAATAAATGTCATTGTCAACAATGTAGCAGCTCCAAGAAGCAGCAGCTTTTGTTTGTGTTGGTCCTTTGAATATAAATCTATATATAATTATTTTAGCTTTTGTATCCTAGGTACAAACAAAATAACTGTATCATCTGAATTGCAAGTTTGTAAAGAAGATAACATGTATTGAATACAAACTACTAGTCATTTTATTTAGGCATCTTAAATACACTGTTTTCAACTGTATTTCACAAACAGAGAAACATGAATATTCTCAAGGTTTTGTACTCATTTAATGGCAGAGATGGTTTTGAACTTAGATCATTCTATTGTACCTCTGATGATGGTATGAACAATTACATGATTACATTTCTGTATTGTTAAATAGTTTGGGAAATGTTTAGCATCAGCTAAATTGTATACTAATCCATGGTATGCAGATATTTTTCAGTAAGCTTAGCTATAAAAGGGAATTTTTACATGTAAAATGACTCTAGAAGTTTGTGGGACTAATTAGGCCACCTGGGGGCTAGGATAGTAGTTATTTTATGTTTCCACTGAGTCAGTACCTAGTTTCACATATCATTTTACATTGGTCACTTTAATACATGAACTATAGGACACATTATTATACTAAAAATTCCATATATTTACTTTTGGTTTTGACATTCTTGACAACCCAAACTAGACTTGGTCATCATTAATTTCTTTCTAATGATTTAAACCAAGTGAAATCTTGAAAATAAAATAGTGACTGAAACTTGAGGCAATGTTTGTGGTAATTGTGTGAGGATGTGTGAAAAGACAGACCAAAAATAATTCAGATTATCTTGTGACTAAACTATAGAAGAAAAATAGATGTTCTTGTATACATGTCTTCATTGTTGATTAGCTCCTCATGAAGTCTTGAGAACTAGGATTATTATAAGAAGCAAAACCTAAAAGTTATCTTGCTGGTTAGATAAGTAGGATAAAACTTTTCTTCCATTATCTTTTCAAGCCCAGTTTTTAAAGCAGTTGGTTTGTTTTTGTCTTTTTCCTTGGTTTGGCTTTCATACTACTACTTTAAAGATTGGGGAAGATGGTGGCTAAGCCTGATAATTCACTATAGTGAGTTCCTTTCATAACTAAGCCACATGCCTATTGACTAGACAGTCATGTTTAGTTCCAGCCACATTTAGTTTTTTTTTCACAATCTATTTTTTTTCTTGTGAAAATACTGTATAAAGGGATTACAATTACATGGGCAAGATAATGAGTACATTTCTTATCAAGCATTGTAGCCTCCTCCTTTGTTTCCCCTTCCCATCCCTTCCCCTCCTCTCCTCCTCCCCCCCCCACCAAAGTTGTAAAGTTCGTTTTCGACATAAGGATGTGTACTTCTCATTGTTGCAATGGGTCCACCTGTATCCATATTTAAACGATTTGTTTTTTACTTCTAAGAAATTTTTAAAGAAATACAAGGTTCCTTTGTCAAGCACAGCCAAGGGGAAATCTCTCATTTTTACATTGTATAGCTTCGCAGTCTTTCCACTATTTGAGATGACCTCAGAATTCTCAACACATTCTAGGCAATTGCTTTGTCTTGTCATGCAAGCTGAAACATACTTGTCATCCCCTCCAGAGTTTATGGCTTACATTCTCCTCATGAATTTGAAATGCCTATAGTCATAACTCAGTGTGACACTAAGTAGTTTGAACATAAACATGTTAATTGGGATATGATAAACAGCTTTTCTATGAGCATGTATACCCCAAATAAGTTGATTTGTGTCCATAGAAACAGTAATTTTAGATGACTCCATATTTAAGGCATTGAAGTTAGAAAAGCCTATTGAAATGAAACTAAGAAATGCCTAAACTGCACAGACTGCTACTGAATAGAATCATTCTAGTCAGTGGTAGAAGTTTTATCATGTGATTAATTAAAAGTTAATTTGAGCTTTCTAAAAATAGGTACTCCAACTGAAGAAGCACATGGAGTGTTAGAGTACTAAACTATAGAGGAGTTCAAATCCTAACCCTTTGAAACAGCAATGCTCCAGTGGTTGTCAAATAGTTCATCTGTCTAGTCCCAGTTCCTCATTTGTCAAAAATGGAGCCATTAAGTATGACAATGAAACCCTCCTTGTGTAACAAATGTATGTCAATAAAAATACTATTAAAAATGAAGTAATTGAACTAGATACTTTTTACATTTTTTTCCTAGCTCAGAATGATGAATTTGCTCCCACATGTTCATAGGGAATTTAAATATGATTTTCTCTTTCATTTTGAATGCCATGAGACTATTTCATGGAATGCTATTTCATGTTAATGCTTCTTGTCTGTAATCCTAGCTACTCAGGAGCCTGAGATCTGAGGATTGTTCAAAGCCAGTCTGGCAAGAAAAATCTTTGAGATTCTTATTGTCAATTAACCAGCAAACAAGCTGATAGTAGGGTTGTAGTTCAAGTGGTAGAGTGCCAACCTTAAGTAAGAAAGCACCCGGACCAAGTTCTAGTCCCAGTACTAGCACCAAAAAAACAAACAACAACAACAAAAAACTTCAAAAATGAAATGATTAGATAATATATTAAAACCCCAAAATTGGATTTTGTCTTCACCAAACACTTGTCATCCTACCAAAAATGTTTAGCATGTTCAGCATATCAAAGAAAATCTATTTTTTACATAACTCCTAAAATTTAATCACCTGCTTTATATATCACATTGCATAAAATCCAACCTAGAGGAGCTTAGTACTCTAAAAAAATGTAAATTGTTTGCATGCCAGATTCAAAATGATAGTGCTTAGCAATGAGTACTATTTCAGCTCAGGCGACTTGTATATATGTTTGTACTGCTGTAATCAGCCGAGGCTGAGGTCTGGATTGAAAAGAAAAGTGAACCCAGTTAGCCTTACTGTTGGCTTGCTTGTAGTTACAAGTGGCTTCTAAAGTCTCCCACTTTCTATATCATAAATACTTTAAGGATGATACAAGTGTAAATCATAGATAAAGATTTTCCATTTTTTCCTCTTCAAACATCATTTTTTCTCCTTTTTTATTCACAGTCTTATTTAGTGTGAAGACTCATCTGGGTGGTGACTAACTACACATCTGATGAGAATTATATTGCAGTACCTATAATTAAGTACTAGCACTGAGGCATTTAATATTAGGCTTCCTAAACCTGATGTTTAAGTGAACATGGTTAGTAATCAAGTTTAAAATATGTATTTAATATGATAGCCACTGAAAATTTTCTCTAAATGATAGCATGGAAAAGCTGCGGAGCTATAGATGTTCTTTCTGAGTTCTTGCAATCATGTAGTTTTGATTTAATTAACAGGGAAAGTCTGTATATACCATAGGGGATAGAATGTGGATTTTACTTCCTTTAATAGTTTGACAAGCAGATCGCAACAAACAAGGCAATTGGAAACCTGTTAGAGTCCCAAAGGCCTCATAAATATGCAGTGTACTTCTCTGCATTTCCCCAGGTCCCTGAGGTAGAATGTGATGAATAAAATTAAAACCCCCAAATTCCTTTGTATAGCTTTCAGCTATCAGTAATTTAAGCCAAGTAACGGCTATTTTACATGTGTGCTTTCAGTAGTTTTAAAAGTAAGTTAAGTAAATGTGTTTGTCTTAAGTTCTTTCCTCCCTTTGGTAATAATGGAGTTTGAACTCAGGGCCTCACACTTTCTAAGCAGGTACTGTCACTTGCACCAAGCCTCCTCCAGCGCTTTTTACATTTTTTGTTATTTTTAACATGCCCTCCTCATTCTTGCTTGGGGTCAATATCAAACTATGATCTTCTCAGTCTCACTTCTGATATAACAAGTATTATAGATATGAGCAGCCACATCCAGTCAAGTTTGTCTTAAATTGAAATATTTATTGTTTTCTGTATCGTGATACATTTTCTTAAACCCAAATCTGAGAGTAAAACTATTTATGCTCCCTTACAATTGTTTTATATTTAATAGCACTATTGAGACTCACGTGAGACACAGCATGCAGATAAAGTGTTTTCTGAAAAGTTATATGTATTTATGTATAAATACATCATTGGAATAGGACAATCCACCTGAAACAAGTTCTTCTTTGGAATTTAAATTTAATACATTAACACCCTTAGTTTTTACCTGGGTGTAGCCATTCATGATTAAACAGATTCAGATTCAATCTGATTCCTAGTCTGTTTTCTAGGATCTCTTGAAATTTCCTGAAATTCATGAATGATAGATCTTTAAGGCTCTTTAATACATTACCTATAAATGGTGTTATCTTTTAAAATGCCTAAAAGAGTTCTTAAAATAAAAAATACTATATTGCATGTATATTTGCAACAAAACTCATTGAATTCTATAGGGAAATAGATAATGTAAAGCTTCATATCTTAGTCTATAAATCCATAAAAGATAAATACTGCATTCATATTAAATGTGCTAATAATAACAGCATTGGATGTACAGTTACTGAAAATGCTAGTCTTTTCTAATGATAACTGAGGAAAGGGGCAGTGTTCCGATTTAAAACCCACATTAGCATGTTACTTTAAAGTAAGAAAGAAAATATTGAGAGGAATATGAGCATTTTTTTAATGATTAACATCTTATTTGGGAAGCTTGGGGAGTGGGAAAGCTAATTTGACAAATTATATGCTCAGAGTCCAACAATGAACTAGACAATGTCTCATGGGTTTATAAATAATGGAAGGCACCTGTATTTTGTCTTAATGTGCCTGTGCCTTCAGAATTCGAACTGAATTACACCCAGAAGTCCTAAATAGTACTTCCCTGTGGCCACTTTCAGTGACTTTTTAAAAGTATACATCCAAATAACAGACCAATTGAATTAAGAAAAGCATATTCTTTTACTGAATTTAACATTAATACTTTTCTGTTATTGTCCTCTCAATAGATGTACTTTATATTTTTGGGGTTTTTTTTTGACAATTTCAGCCACAGGCATGGTGTAACTAAAAAGAAGTGGGAAGCAATTCTAATGTATTAGAAGATCTCTATATTCATTTAGGTTCATGTTTGATTTATTTTTTCTTCATTACCAATAACATGCTTTTTAGTAGGTGACTTGGTCTTGATTTACATAGCAAATTTGATGTAATATGTTTTGTGTTCTGTTACATTCCAGTATTTTTTACTCATTGAGATACTAAGATATAACATAATTGTATCTCAGACACAAGTTTTCTTTTTTAAATACTTTTTTATTGTAAAAGTACTGTACAGAAGTGTTACAGTTACATGAGTAAGGTAATGAGTACATTTCCTATCAAGCATTGTTACCTCCTCTTTTGTTTTTCCCCAACCATCCCTTCCTTCCCACTTCCCCAACTACCTCCCTTCTTCCCCCGCACCTGCCAAAGTTGTAAAGTTCATTTTCAACATCATGTATTGTACATCTCATTGTTACCATGGGTCAACCTGTATCCCTATTTAAGCATTTTGTTTTTTCCCTTCCCTTCCCCAAATTAGGAAAGTGAATATACAAGAAGCAGAGCACCAGAATCAAATACAGTGAAAACAGGGGTTATACTGTGGGGGAGGAACATACCAAAGAAACAAAAAAAAATCACATAATACATTATGAATATGTTAAAAACAATAGCAAGCAAGAAAAAAAAACACTCACACACAAGTTTTAAAATGAAGGGTATTATCCAGGCACCAGTGACTCACACCTGTAATCCTACCTAGTCAGGAGAGTGAGAGATGAGGATCATGGTTCAAAGCTAGCCCTGTTAGGAAAGTCCATGAGAATCTTATCTCCAATTAACGACCAGAAGACTGGAATTAGCGTTGTGGCTCAAGTAGTGGAGCACTCATCTTGAGCTGAAGAGCTCAGAGACAGTGCCTATACCCAGATTTCAAGCCCCACGGTCAAAAAGAAAGGAAGGGTGTTGGTAGATAAGTGGGTGAAATTTGCATTCTTTATCCATTTATATAACTTGTATGTAGTCATATAACCAGTTGGTTGACAAATCACGACTACTACATCTGATAATTTTATGTCTATTATCTAGCTATGTGTCTACTTGTGAAGAATGTGCTTGTTTTGTGGAAGTTGTTTTTCTTTAATTTTATGTTTATTTTAAACTGTCATTATAAATGAAGTTGCTCATGTATGACTTCTAATGATGACAGCAATGAAATTAATCTCTGAGTGGCTGCTTTTGGGGGTTTATAGAAGGACAATAATTTTCCCACTGTCACTCAGGTAAAAAGTTTGCAGACCTAAGAATCTGACTGTGTACTATCTTTGACCCCTTAAACTTCTAGTATTGAATGACTTTCTCTTAAAGCAAGGATTGCCTCCCAGATAGGAATATGTTAGGATCATTATTCCCACTTCTATGTATTTATATTCAAATGAGGGCCATGTCTGTTTGGCCATTATCACAATATTTTGCTCTTTGCATGGTATTTATTTGCTTTTAAATTATTATCTTTACTTGAAGAGAGAGTGGCCAGTTACCATTGTAGTTTATGAATTCATTTCCTCTTGATCAATATCACCCATTTCACACATTCTTCCTTATCTTCCACAACCCCACCCATTCCCTCAGTTTTCTTAATTATGTAGAATATGCTTTAACTGCATTCTTCCCCTTTTCCTCTCTTAATGCACCTAACCCCCATCCCTTGATCTCTCCTCCTGCTTTTGAGTACCCATTTCCTGGTGTTTATTTTGTTTATAAATTGTTGCTTCCACACGTGAGAAAAACAAGTGTCTTGTGTCTTTCTGGACCGTACTTAACATGATTTATTTTCCAGTTTCTTCCATTTCTTTGCAAAATGATGCAATATCTTTCTAATGAATGAGTAAAATGTATATTCACCATACATTCTTTTTTTATTGTGAAAATACTGTACAAAGGGGTTACAGTTACATGAGCAAGATAATGAGTATATTTCTTTTTTTATTGTGAAAATAATGTGCAGAAGGGTTACAATTACATGGGCAAGGCAATGAGTACATTTCTTTTTTTTAATTTTTATTTATTTTTTATTGTGAAAATACTGTACAGAGGGGTTACAGTTACATGGGCAAGATAATGAGTACATTTCTTTTTTTTTTTTTTTTTTTGGGTCCGGTCGTGGGGCCTGAACTCTGGGCCTGGGTGCTGTCCCTCAGCTCTTCAGCTCAAGGCTAGCGCTCTACCACTTGAGCCACAGCGCCACTTCCGGCTTTTTTCTGTTTGCTTATGTGGTGCTGAGGAATCGAACCCAGGGTCTTGAGCATGCAAGGCAAGAGCTCTACCACTGAGCCACCTTCCCAGCCCCTAATGAGTACATTTCTTACCAAGCATTGTAGCCTCCTCCTTGTTTCCCCTTCTCATCCCTTCCCATCCTCCCCTACCCCCCCTTGCCTCCCCACTGAATCCTCCCTGCGCCCCCCCCACACCAAAGTTGTAAAGTTCGTTTTAGACATAATGACTTGTACTTCTCATTGGTGCAACGGGTCCACCTGTATTAGACCTACATCAAATACAGTGAAAGCAGGGGTTATACTGTGGGGGAGGGACAAAGCAACAAAGAAATAATCTTATGAATGCATTAGAAACAATCACATGAAAGAAAAAAAACATTTAAATAGGTATCTTAGGGTTCATTTCCCTAACATCACCTTATCTGACCTTTTCTGCTTGACTCAGACATATACTAGTTATTGCAAATAAGGGAAACCATAGGATTTATGTTTCTTTGGGCCTGGTTTACTTCACTTAATAGAATTTTTTCCAAGTCTTTCCATTTCCTAACAAATGAGGCAATGTCATCCTTCCTGATGGAAGCATAGAATTCCATTGTGTATATATACCACATTTTCTCGATCCATTCATCCACTGAGGGGGCATCTGGGTTGTTTCCATATGTTAGCTATGGTAACTAATGCTGCAATAAACCTAGTTGTGCTGGTAGCTTTAGTATGGTCTTGTTTGTAATCATTTGGGTAAATGCCCAAAAGTGGGATTGCTGGGTCATAGGGGAGTCTTTTGAGGAACCTCTGTATTATATTCCAAAGTGATTGAACAAGTTTACACTCTTACTTCACCAAACTTTCTTGTATATATTTCTTGTTTCAAAATAATGAATTACTTAGTACAGTACTTTTCATACAAGAAGTTACTACAGTAACTGTGAGAAGGAAAGCTTTCGACCCCAGTAATGAAACACCATTCTGTTGACAATCAGGATGCATAAGTAAAAGAAATTGGCCCTTACAATATGTTTTTGAGGCTTGAACTCAGGGATTGAAACTGTCACCTCAGCTCTGTCACTCACAGCTGAACTGAGCCTCCAATTAACTTTTTGCTTGTTAATTGGAGTTTCCTAGACTTTTATGCCCAGCTGGTATTAAATTGCAATCCTCAGTAGCTGGGATTACAGTTGTGAGCTGCTGGAGTCAAATTACTCCTCTGAATTTGCCAGTTATCAGCCTGGCTGTCAGATTGACCCTTTAGGAAATGATGAAAAACAGTACATGTCCTCATGGCAAAAATGTGAAGACAATGACAAATGTTACACTGATGAGTTTAGTTTTATCAAATATATATATACACACATATATATGTGTATTTACATATATGTGTTTACATGTAATTGTACATATGTGGATTATTACTATGAAACCCTTTGTATAATTAATTTTGGCAAATGTTTAAGTTAAAATTACAAATGCATGAAATCTGCATACAGACTCAGTTATTTGAAATATTTGTTCAAATTCCACCTTAATTCCATTTTCTATCTCATTACATGAACCTGTTTTTTGATTTCTTCTTTTATAGTACTGACAATCAAACCCCTGCTGCTTCTTCAACATTTATTTCCTAGCTAGTATCTTACCCTGTAGCTGTATTAAAACATAGGCAATTCTCAGGATGTTTTTGCTGTATGTCTGTAAATTATTTTTTTTCCAAATACAATGTTAATTGAGAAACTAGAAAACTAACATCTAGCATTGGCAATTCTATCAAATTTAACCTCTCAGATTTGAAGTTACTAATGTAACCTCCTTTGCTTTCCAGGCTGGGTTGTTCCATGCCATAAGGATGATCTTCTCTGCTTGAGATACCCCTCCTCCCACTCCAAATTCCTTAATGTGGATAATGCATTTCCTTCAGCTTGTTACTTCCTTCTTGTCCTATTCTTCCTGGATTCTAGGATTAAATCTCGCCTTTCCAGAGTTTCCTCTTTAGAAAGGATTCTTATATGGGCAACTGATCACTCCTCCTGTACACACAATTTTGAGTTTAAAATTTCAGAGAGGGAATAAACATTTCTTAGTTATACTAGCAATTATATAGTGCCAATGTGAGGGAAGAAAATTATTGAACTCTCATAGAAATGGTTCGAAATGATATTAGCTCTGGGAATGATTCTGTGAACCAGATATGACAAAGCTCAATACTGAATTTTGACTGAATTGTCTATAGACTTGTCAGCAGAGTGATGGTGGGGTACTGTTATAGTTGAACAGCATGCTTACACAGAACAAGGTGAAATTAGAGAGGAAAGTGACTAGAATTGTTATAAACAAAGCAAACTTTTTACATCTACTGTGAATGGAGCTTGTGCACTTTACTTGTAAATCTTTATCCTAATCCATCAAAATACAAACTGTCTTTTACCATGTATTAATGATGGCAATGATTCAGCACATACAAGAGTAACGAGGATGATATGATCAATATCTATATACCTGTCCTCTGCTTCAACAATTACTGATTAACGCCCCCTTCTTTTTTGTGGGTCACGGGGCTTGAACTCAGCCTAGGTACTGTCCCTGAGCTCTTCATCTCAAGGATACTGCTCTAACACTGCCAATTCTGGTTTTCAGT
The DNA here is from genome assembly GCF_000151885.1 of Dipodomys ordii. Taxonomy (NCBI): domain Eukaryota; kingdom Metazoa; phylum Chordata; class Mammalia; order Rodentia; family Heteromyidae; genus Dipodomys; species Dipodomys ordii. Next base: position 1,136,183 of record NW_012267394.1, on the reverse strand, counting down.
TGGTTAATTGGAGATAAGAGTCTTATGGACTTTTCCTGCCCTGGCTGGCTTTGAACTGTGATCCTCAGATCTCAGCCTCCTGAGGAGCTAGGATTATAGGCATGAGCCACCACTGCCCAGCTAACCCCTTTTTAAATTTTTATTTTATTTAATTTTACAAAGGACTAGCCACTCAGCGAACCAATTTATGATCAACACCACCTCTTGAAACATTCTCAATCACCTTTTTTTTTTTTTGTCAGTCGTGGGGCCTGAACTCTGGGCGTGGGCACTGTCCCTTAGCTCTTCAGCTCAAGGCTAGTGCTCTACAACTTGAGCCCCAGTGCCACTTCCATTTTGCTGGTGGTTTATTAAAGATAAGAGTCTCATGAACTTTCCTGCCTAGGCTTCAACCATCCTTTTTACTGAGAAAAACTGAGACATATATTTGCAGTAGATTCAATGGCTAGTCTATAAGTAGCATAGTTTGACTGAAGCCCAGATCTGACTTCAGATCTAGTGTCCTTAACTATACTTTTATCTCTTTTTTAAATTTATGTTATTGTCAATGTGATGTACAGAGGGCTTACAGTATCATAAGTCAGGTAATGAGTACATTTCTTTTTTTTTGGGGGGGGTCCAGTCGTGGGGCCTGAACTCTGGGCCTGGGTGCTGTCCCTCAGCTCTACAGCTAAAGGCTATCACTCTACCACTTGAGCCACAGCGCCACTTCGGCTTTTTTCTTTTGCTTATAGGGTGCTGAGGACTCGAACCCAGGGCCTCGAGCATGCAAGGCAAGCGCTCTACCACTGAGCCACCATCCCAGCCCCTAATGAGTACATTTCTTTATGAACAGTGTCACCTCTTCCCTCATTTTCTCCCCATTATTTTTTCCTGACTCCCTCTCCCACAAGGTATATAGTTCATTTTCAATATAGTGTCTAGTGAGCATGACTGCATCATTTGTTCACCTTTTGTCCCACCATTTCTGTTTCCCCTTACACTGTCTAAAACATATAAACTTATATACAAGATTTTAAACAATACAGGAATCAAAAACAGTGAGAGGGGAGTAAAATAGCACAAAGCTTCTTGTTTCCACTTCTTGGAGTTCATTTCAATGAACATTTTGTATGATTATATGCACATAGCTGTTGAGCCTTTGTGATCCTCTCCTAAGAATATCCATCTTTGCTCTTACTCCAAGTGTAATTTTTTGTCTTATCCATCATTGTATTTACTTGTAGTCTCATAGGCACATTCTAATTACTACAAATGTAGGAAAACCATGTAACCTATTTTTATTTGGATCTGTCTTATTCTCTTATTAACAGCAATTCCACTTCTGGGAATTTATCCAATTGACCACACACTATGCCACACTAAATTTAAGAGCACAAACATGTTAATTGAAGCATTGTTTACCTTAACAAAGATATGGAATCAACCCAGATGCCCCCCCATGGACAAGTGCATCAATAAAATATGGTAGGTATACACACACACACACACACACACACACACACAATGGAATTCTATGCATCTATCAGAAAGAATGATATTTCCCGTATGATAATGGAAAGACTTGGAAAAAATTATATTAATGAAAATATACCTTTCTTTTCTCAAAAGTTCTCACTCTCTCTATTGAAGAACTGCTTAAGTTCACTATAGTCACACTTTCCTATAATTTTGTAAAAGTAACTGTTTTTTTTATTTTTATTTTTTTTGTGTGAACATACTGTACAGAGGGGTTACAATTACATGGGCAAGATAATGAGTATATTTCTTAACAAGCATTGCAATCTCCTCGTTTGTTTACCTTTCGCATCCCTTCCCAGCCTCCCCCCCCCCCCCACCTAATCCTCCCCTCCCCCCCACCAAAGGTGTAAAGTTCCTTTTCAACATGACAACTTGTACTTCTCATTGTTGCTGCAGGTCCACCTGTATCCTTAAACAACTTGTTTTTCCCCTTCTCCTCCATAGATTATACTGACATCAAATACAGTGAAAGCAGGGGTTATACTGTGGAGGAGGGACATACAAAGCAACAAAGAAATAATCTTATAAATGCATTAGAAACAAATGCATGAAACAAAAAAAACATTTAAATACGTATCTAAGGGTTCATTTTCCTAACATCACATTATCTGACCTTTTCCGCTTAACTCATACATATACTAGATATTGCAAATAAGGTAAACCATGGGACCTATGTTTCTTTGGGCCTGGCTTACTTCACTTAATATAATTTTTCCAAGCCTTTCCATTTCCTAACAAATGGGGCAATGTCATTCTTTCTGATGGAGGCATAGAATTCCATTGTGTATATATACCACATTTTCTTGATCCATTCATCTACTGAGGGGCATCTGGGTTGGTTCCATATCTTAGCTATGGTAAATAATGCTGCAATAAACATAGTTGTGCTGGTAGCTTTAGTGTGGTCTTGTTTGTAAACATTTGGGTAAATGCCCAAAAGTGGGATTGCTGGGTCATAGGAGAACTCTATGTGAAGTCTTTTCAGGAACCTCCATACTGCTTTCCAAAGTGGTTGAACAAGTTTACACTCCCACCAACAATGAAGTAAGGTTCCCTTCTGTTCACATCCCCTCCAGCATCTGTTGTTAGAGTTCTTGATTTTTGCCATTCTAACTGGGGTGAGGTGGTATCTCAATGTTGTTTTGATTTGCATTTCTTTTATAGCTAGGGATGTTGAGCATTTCTTCATGTGTTTATTGGCCATCCTTCTTTCTTCTTCAGAGAAGTTTCTCTTTAAGTCTTTAGCCCACTTATTTATTAGGCAGTTGTTTCTTTGAGGATTTGTTGTTGGGGGATTTAATTTTTTGAGTTCCAAGTATATTTTAGATATGAGACCCTTGTCTGTTGTATGGCTAGTGAAGATCTCCCAATCCGTGGGCTTTCTATTGATCTTGCTAGCTATGTCCTTTGCCATGCAAAAGCTCTGCAACTTCATACAATCCTATTTGTCCAACCGTAAAGGCAACTGTTATAACTGATTGCTTCCTTAACCTTTCTTGATTGTGTAGCAACTTTGCCATAACATACCATTTATTTTTAATTTTTTATTATCATAAATTGTACAAAAGGGGTTCATTGTGGTAGTGACGACATGCATGATGTAATTTGATCAGATTCACTCCATCTACATTATTTTTAATCCCTGTCCCACCTCTTTATTTTTTTAGGTTTTCAGCGAATGCCATTATGCTATTTTCATATGCACACACACCCATAATGTACTTATATCATAATCCTTATCATGAAGGTCTTCTATTTTAAATTTAATTATCAACAGCATTTCTTCTTTTGTAACAACTTTATCATTTGATCTGTTTGGTTTACTCATTGAGGAATTCTCACCTATTTGAAGGAGCTTACTAGTTCCCTCTCACCACATCAGTGCCAGTTCTATGAATGTTTTGTAGGTCAGCACACTAATTTTTGCTAACCTGGAACTGTGGGATCTACCAGACAAATACAGAATTGATGAAAGAAATCTTAGCATCCAGGAAAGATAGAGATATTGCTTCATAAATGAATGCTAAAATATAACATGTCCATAATTTTATATCATTTATCCACAATCTTCTCCAGTGTAAACATTTATAGGCGTTATTTAGTCCATTCAGACACTCAGAAATATTCAAGATGAATCACCCATACAATAAATGCTGTAATGCCCCTAATCTCTTTAATTTCATTTGCCTTAAACATTAGCCTATTTATGTCTTCACTTACATTGTCCATTTAATAGGCTTCCCCAGCAGTTCTGTGCTGGCAATTAGTTGGCTTATTTATACCTTAACACCTTGAGCTGCTACATCCCATTTAACTTATTGCTTTTTAACGTTCTTGTAACTCAGTGGTTCTCAGACCTGGAAAGACATTAGAATCACTTGGGGAACTTTTATTTTTTTTTAAATTTTATTTTATTTGTGAACATACTGTACAGAAGGGTTACAATTACATGGGCAAGATAATGCATATATTTCTTACCAAGCATTGCAGCCTCCTCCTTTTGTTTACCCTTCCCCTCCCTTCCCAGCCTCCCTCCCCCCCCCAATCTTTCCCCCCTCCCCCCCACCAACATTGTAAAGCTCGTTTTTGACATGACAATTTGTACTTCTCATTGTTGCAACAGGTCCACCTGAGTCCTTAAATGACTTGTTTTTCTCCATCTCCTCCACAAGTTATACTGACATCAAATATATTGAAAGCAGGGGTTATACTGTGGAGGAGGGACATACAAAGCAACAAAGAAATAATCTTATAAATGCATTAGAAACACATGCATGAAAGAAAAAAAACTTTAAAATACCTATCTAAGGATTCATTTTCCTAACATCACATTATCTGACTTTTTCTGCTTGACTCATACATAAAACATTTGAATACTTATCTTGGGGTTCATTTCACCTAGCATCAACTTGTCTGACCTTTTCTGCTTGTCTCAGACATATACTAGTTATTGCAAATAAGGGAAACCATGGGACTTGTGTTTCTTTGGGCCTGGCTTACTTCACTTAATATAATTTTTTCCAAGTCTTTCCATTTCCTAACAAATGGGGCAATGTCATTCTTTCTGGAGGCATAGAATTCCATTGTGTATTTATACCACATTTTCTTGATTCATTCATCTACTGAGGGGCATCTGGGTTGGTTCCATAGATCAATAAAAAGCCCATTTTTTATGTTTTTTTATTGTAAAAATACTATACAGAAGGTTTACAGTTACATGAGAAAGGTAATAAGTACATTTCCTTTCGAGCATTGTTGCCTCCTCCTTTGATTTCCCCCTAGCATTCCTTCCTTTCCACCTCCTCAACTACTCCGTCCCCGCTGCTGCATCAAAGTGTCTTGTACATCTCATTGTTACAATGGGTCAACAACCTGTATGCCTATTTAAGCATTTTGTTTTTTCCCTTCTCCTCCCCAAATTAGAAAAGTGTATATACAAGACGCAGGGCACCGGAATCAAATACCATGAAAACAGGGGTTATACCATGGGGGAAGAACAGACCAAAGAAACAAAAAAAAATCACATAGTACATTATAAGTATGTTAAAAACAATAACAAGAAAGAGAAAACCACTTGTGTCCCTGTCTTGGGTTTCATTTCGGTTAACATCATCATATATGGTCTTAGGTACATAGCTTTTGACCTTTTCTGCTTGTCCTAGATATGTACTACTTATTGGAAATAAGGGAAACCATGCACCACTGTTTCTTTGGGCCTGGCTTACTTCACTTAATATAATGTTTTTCACGTCTTTCCATTTCCTGAAAAATGGGCCAATGTCATTCTTTTTGATTGAGGCATAGAATTCAATGTGTATATATGCCACATTTTCTTGATCCATTCATCTACTGATGGGCATCAGGGCTGGTTTCATATCTTATGTGCTGGTAGCTTTAGTATGGACTTGTTTGTGATCATTTGGGTAAATGCCCAAACGTGGAATTGCTGAGTCATTGGGGAGCTCTATGTGGACTCTTTTGAGGAACATCCATACTGCTTTCTAAACAGGTTGAACAAGTTTACATTCCCACCAACAGTGCAGTAGGGTTCCCTTTTGGCCTCATCCCCTCCAGCATCTGTTATTAGATTTCTTGATTATTGCCATTATAACTAGGGTGAGGTGGAATCTCAAAGTTGCTTTGATTTGCATTCCTTTAATGGCTAGAGAAGTTAAGCATTTCTTTATGTGTCTGTTGGCCATCCTTCGTTCCACTTCAGAAAGTTTCTCTTTAGCCCACTTGTTTATTGGGCAGTTGTTTCTCTGTGGATTTGTTGTTGGGGGATTTAATTTTTTGAGTTCTAAGTATATTTTAGATATGAGACCCTTTTCTTGCCCCCATTATTGAGGCAGAATTGATAAATGCAAGGATTAATTAAATTAAGTAAAATTTATATTTCCAGGCCAATTGAACTTTTATTTTAGATAATCATGAAATGATTTATCAAGAGGAAAAGTAATAGATGCTAGGTGCTTAGACTAAGGGAAAAATATTAAAGGTCCAACATAGTCCTGTACACATAATATCCTTTATAAATAATAATGGACATTATTATTTGCATCAATAAGGCCTTCAACTGAATAAGTCTCTGGGCTTTGAATCACCATTACCATTATTAGTAGTAGTGTTAACACTATTTTCAGGTAACAAGCTAATATGTGAAATCATAAAAATTAAGGTTTAAACATAATGAAGGTGTTCAGTGCACATTACCATCATCCCCTGTGGATAAAATTCATTTTGGAGAGTGCTGATAGAATATGCTAGAAAAAACTGATTGCATAGCTTTTTCCTATAATCCCACTTACTTGGGTCATTGAGATTGGAGGGTCATGATTTCGAGGCCTGCCAGAGTAACTTAGAGAATCTTGGTCTCATAATAAAATTTTAAGAAAAAGAAGAAGCAAGGGATTGGAGGTATATGTCAGTTTTAGGGGGAAATATTATATGTAAATCTAAGAAGATCCTGTATTAACATATAAGTACTCATCCCCTCCAAGAAATTTTAGCTGAAATTTTTATCTTGTATGAATTCATTGATAGCAAGATACTTTAGGAAGACTTCTAACATAAATTTGAATTTTAGGAACTTTGGAATCACTGAATATAATCCATTTATTTCAGAGACATTTTGAGGTTAGTGACAAAATAAGTTCTTGAAATCTAAACATCTTATCCACAGAAAATCCTCTGGGCTACTTCCATTGTACCAATGTCACAGCAAAGTATTGGATGGATATTACAAAGAAAGTATGAAACATCACCCCAAAGCAAAGTGTTATTGTGCCAATTAGACAATGATGAATTGTATACATACATTGAAGAAGATATAGCTATTCTGATGAAAGGAAACAGACAAAACTTAATACTCTTTCATCAAAGTTGCATAGTAAATGTCATTTGTAGTTAATTTATGCCCTATGTGAACAAATTAAAAATGCATTCAAAATAAAAAATCGACTAAATTGTACTCCAGTCGAAAAATCTATGACAGTTTTCTTTTTGTTCAAATACTAGTTGCAATTTGTTTATTACACCTCTTTCTCCTAGATCACTATACGCTTGGGAACTCTGTATGGAAATAAACAGGTAAACATGATCATAGATAGAAATGATGTAACGAAAATTCTGTTCTAAGTTATGCATTGAACACTGATAAGCATTGAATTAATGTTGAATAGGGAACTTGCAATTCTATGCTATTGCAGAAATCGCATATTTTGCTATTCTTATGCACTTACATGTGAGTTGTTTTGGAGGCATTTTTGACACCTAAAAGACTTTAAAATGGTAGACGTTCTTGATAGCAGTTCATGGAATAAATTGTACATTTTTCTTCATAGTGTATATAGCTGTCTTCAGAATAGTGATACAGCTTCTTAAGAAAGTTAATGGTTCATAAGTTATAGATTAATAAATGCATTCAATAGTGAAATACCCATTCAAATATGGTAACAGATTGTAATTACAATGACTGACAGCTAAAAGATTTGAAAGCCTACAATGACTGACAGCTAAAAGATTTGAAAGCCTTCTTGATTCCTTCTGTAGTTGGCAAACGTTCATACTTTGGGACCTAGTACTAAGACGTATGTTAGTCAGGTCAGTTTCTCATTTAGATTTTTGAAAAAAAAGTTGTCAAGTTAGTGATAGAGTGAAATATTTAGGAATGTAAATAAGACAACTTATTCTACAAGTCTTTGGACATTTGACTGCCTCTGATCCTTTGGTAGATATAGTAGATATAAATAACAGATGCTGTCTCTAATCTTATTACTGAAAAGTCAATAATACTACTTTCTTTTTCATATTTTAATATATGTCACAAGTAGTGGGACATATTCTTATAATGACTATGCAGTATTTGTTTATATATAGAAACAATAATTCATTGAAGGATGTTCACTTTAATAGGAGTTATATTGATCAAGTTACATTGTATTCATAAACTGACATGTAATGGTAACTCATTTGTACAACTCCTTAAAGATAATTTTAAAAATGACAAGCCAGAACCTAATTCTTTTTTTTTTTTTTTATGTTGGTCATGGGGCTTGAACTCTGGGCTTGGGCGCTGTTCCTGTGCTCTTCAGCTCAAGGTGAGCACTATACCACTTGAGCCACAGCACCACTTCCGGTTTTCTAGTGGGTTTATTGGAGATAAGAGTCTCACAAACATTCCTGCCCAGGCTGTCTTTGAACCTCGGTCCTCAGATCTCAGCCTCCTGCGTAGCTAGGATTATAGGCGTGAGCCACCCACACCTGGCTCAGAACCTAATTCTTATACTTGACTGACATAAGTGACTATTATTAGATGGTAATAAAGTAGCTTATTTAAAAAAATATTAAAGAAGCACAGCTCTGTGTTTATTGATAATGTAACAAGTATGAAAATGTTACCATTTGGGTGAGTAGCTTTTGTATAAATGTGACATCATCCTTACATTCATTGAATAAGGTATATGCAGTTGGTAGGTTCCAAAACTGGAGATTTAATTAGCTTCACACAACAAAAATATTAAGGAAAACTATACTAAGTGTGTACACCTTTTTCTCATAATTATGCCCTATGCAATACACAATCCTGAAATCTCAGCTTTTTGAGAAACTAGAATTACAGGTATGAGCCAATGCCTGGCTAAATTAGGAGTATTTAAAAAAATTGTTATGTGAAACATTAATAGAATTCTACCCCAGACATTTGCCAGAACAAAAAGATAAATATAACATTGATATTATGAAAAGAAATCTTCACTGCCTTGCACTATCTTTAACACTGTCTCAAATTTAGACAGCATTTTATCTTATGGCAAATCAGCCCTATGAGAAACCTGGCTTATCTTATAAGATTTGTTTAGATCATAGAGCTAAGCATAGAACTTTAGAACTGTATGTCCCAAAGTATTAGGAACGTTATAAACCTTTTAAAAACGTCACTCTTGTCATATTCTGTGGAGCCAATGAAACCAGATGAGGGGAAAAAAAACCCTTTCTTATATGTTCATTAGTTGCAGCTTTTATTTAGTTTTTGCATATTCTCACTATAATATCAGCCATCAAAAGTGCTTCTGAGATGAACCTCATTGCATATACATGTGATTCTAGCATTTGGGAGGCTGAAGCAAGATAATGGTGAGCAGATCAGGCTATCCTTGGCTCTATAACAAGTGTTAAAAAGGGAGAAGTAAATGCTGGGGCTTGAACTCAGGGACTGGTTGCTGTCCCTGAGGTTTTTACCTAAGACTAGAACTCTACCCCTTGAGCTATAGCTTCACTGCTTTTTGGTAGTTAAGTAGAAATAAAATTCTCAGACTTTAGTGCGAAGACTGGCTTAGAACTCTGATCCACAGATCTGAGTCCCAAGAAGCCAAAGTTAAGGGCATAAGCCAGTAATGCCTGACTCCCTTGTATTTCTTAATCTGTTACTTTCCACAAAATGTTAAATTCCTGTTTTGGTAAATTAGCATTATCAAAAATTATTATTATCGGTTCTTGCTTTCAAATTATTGGAAGTAAATTATTATTATTAAATTGCGCTGTAGCTCAAGTGGTAGAGTGCCCGCCTTGAGCTGAAGAGCTGAGGGACAGCGCCTAGGCCCAGAGTTCAAGCCCCACAACAGACAAAAAAAAAATTGAGTTTAGTGCTGGCTTCCTGTGTTCTACGGAATATTGTTCGATGGCCTGTTAAAATAATTTATAAATAGGCAAAGAAAAGAACGAGTGTGAGCCTGGCACCAGTGGCTCAGGCCTGTAATCCTAGCTACTCAGGAGACTTAGATCTGAGGATCTCAGTTTGAAGTCAGCCTAGGTATGAAAGTACATCAGAATCTTATCTTCAGTTAATCACAGAAAAAACTGGAGTACTAGCCTTGAGCAAAAGGAGCTTAGGGACATTACCCAGGCCTAGAGTTCAAGGCCCAGGACTAGCAAAAGACGAAGAAGAAGAAGGAGGAGGAGGGGGGAGGGGGAAGGGGAGGGGGAGGGGGAGGGTGGCAGTCATCAGCGTGCCTATGGGAAATGAGTTTTGGATATATTGGATTAACAAAAAAAATCAGTTCCATTTATTCCAGAATGTCTTATGACTTATCGTTTTAAAACTCTAAATGAGTCTAAGGTATATAATATTACTCAAGTTATTTACCAGGGTGTGTGTCTGTCTGTCTGTCTGTCTGTCTGTGTGTGTGTGTGTGTGTGTCTGTCTGTCTGTCTGATGATACTTTAACATCTCAGCCATGTACTATGGTTTGGATAAAAGTGGTCTAAAGTGGACAGAACTTTTCAAATGTTATTTGTAAGATACCTGTAAACCATATTAGAGATGATTCCTCATTCTAGGAAATCCTTGTTGACATGTTCTGGATGTGTGTGGGGAGAGGAAGTGATTCAAATAGAATTTTACTTTCAATGACAAATGTAGTTGGTTTTTGAAGGATGCTTTAATGGTACCCTGATAAGGAAGAATAGAATGTGTTTTGCTACTATATAAATAATACAAATTATAGTACATCAAGGGTATCAGAATGTTACAAAGCTAGGTATGAATGCCAACTTTCTTATTGTTAATTAGAAAGGATCCAGCTTTCAGATAATATATGTTCCTGTTACACCAGTATACCATAAACAGAGTATTCAAGCATTCTCAGTCTGTTAACATAGTATTTGCTGTATTTACTTAAAACATTCTCAACATATTTTACAACAGAATTAAGTGATTTGAAAATAAATGACAATGGCTGAACTTGAGTAATTATAATAGCACTATTAAGAATGTGGGACTATGTTGAATCTATGATCATGAAAGAATCTCATATTACAGCATAAAAGCCTCTGTGAAGTATTACTGGGAACAGAATAACACTGAAAAATCTCAGATCGATATATGGCTAGACACAGTAGCCCTTGTTCTAGTTTCAAAATGAAGTAGCAGAATCCCATATGGGGAAAAACACTTGTACATACCTATATGATAGCATTCATCTCATGATGCCTGATTCCATTTTGATGGGTTTGTTGTTAGCACAATTTCTGCTGTCACTATGATTTGCAGTTATTATAGCAGTTTCCTTTTTAATAAAGGATGCTATTGCATATAAACACTGACATGAAGCTGTCTTTTCAGAAATTGCATTCTGTATGCTGTGATATACCTTGTGATGTTGTAAAGTGGGTATTTTGCTTCCAACATAGTTGGATTGTCATTTTTAATGTATTGATTAGTATATTATGTGGTTTTATTATAAAAAAGAACTTGCAGTGATGTTTATTTTGTATTTGTAAGGTAGTGCCCACACTTTCAAGTAGATACAGCAATATAGGCAATGCACTGTGGCTCTCTATCCTTTGATAGAGGTGAGCACAAGGACACAGAATATGGAAGGGCATTAGATTCCCTTGGTCCAAGAGTCCTGGGAGGAAAGTATCCAAAGTCAATAGATATTATCCAACCCCAAGGTTAGAGGAAACACCATCTAATAGTGTAGCCATGTGTGGGAGCTGCGAGATGCCATACTATGTACCTCCTCAGAGAATGGGAGTCAGAAAGGGAGGGATCACTTACTAAGGTATTTTGGCTACTTGAGTGGGTAGTGTTTGTTTCTCCTCACCTGGAACTGCTTTTAATAGCATATTACCTGGTCACATTATAGATTTTTTCCTGACCCCAGAAAGGTTTGTTTGTAAAATAAATAGAACAAAATTGAATAAAATGTATGAAAAAAATTACTGAAGAAAACCCAGTGTCATTAATTTATAGTACTCTAGAAAAAAACTTTCTTAGAAGACCTTTCTGGTCCTATTCAGACCGTTAGCAAAGAAATACGGCTTTTCCTTCTGTCTTTCCCTTTCCTTTCCCTTCCTTAGTTCGAAAAAGCCTCTTATTTAATTAGTCAAAGATATACCATGTTTTAGGAAATGAGGGCAAAGGTACATACAGCAGAATTTAACCTAGCTCCCATTGGCCCCCAGAGTTGCTTCAGTGGCAGACCTGAGGATAGGGCTTCCAGGTGCTGTGGGACATATCAGTGGCCTTGCTGTCCTCTTATTGTATATTGTCACCAGATCTGGAAAATTAAGATTGTCTTGTGCCAACCATCTTTTTTACCCAGGAACCTATCAGGAATCATTGAAGGGAAAAAGATTTTTATTGACTGAAAGGTTTACAAACACTGAGCATTTCTTATCTGAAAGAAATTCAGCATTACCAGATCATCAATAGTAGACTCTATGCCAGGTATCCTGGAAAGCTGCCTTTTCCATTTCTCTGCAGTCTTATTACTTCATTCTTTGTAGGAACACAGTCACAAATCCATTTCCCCATGTGGATTTTTTTTAAATATTTTTTTTATGTATCCAATTTAGCTTCTTGGAATTGGTAGATAAATTCTTGCTTTGTAACTTTATCCTCTATCTCAAAGGAACTGACTTTCAGCTTTGTATCTAAAGTAAGATAGAGTAAGAGAAAGACTTTCTACACTAAAGGGAGATTTCAGAGGCTGAGAAGTGGGAAAATTTGAGAGCTAAGGAGGAGAGAGTTTTTACATTTGATTGGATTGTAGGATAGATATTAAATTGTGAATGGGGTATTACAAGATAGGATCACAATAGTCCATTGAGATCAGGTCCCTTATGGTCTGGAGTGGCTAAAGAAGCAGCACTTATTATTACTGCAAATAAAATTTGAGCATCACATCCCACTATGAGATGGAAGATAGAAAAAAAAGGGTAATTTCTGAATGTCCAAGATTATCTTGCCAGTTATACAACCCTTGCCATATGAAGCTAAGTTTGTTTTCCCATGAAGTAGAAATAATAGTTTGTTCACTATAGGCATGCATGTACATGCACAGGTGTACACAGTTGTGTGTATCTGTGTGTGAGTGTGAAAAAACCCTTTAAGGAAGAGCTTGCAGTATTAACTTCCCTTTTGTCTCATTTGACCTGTTTTTCTTTTTGAAAGTCCCTGTCTTCTCTAACAATATGAAATTCTTTCTCTTAGGAAATTGAATCATCAGTTGATTAGAGGAAGACTATAGTTAAATGTGACTTAGCAATAGTCTTTGCTCGACGAGATTTTTTAAGTCTTCCAAAGGTTCTTGTTATTGCTTCATAATATTAAATACACTTTCTATAGATTGTAGATCCTGTGTGAATTAAGATAATGCAAACACTAGTTGTATACATGGCAAAGCATGACCACAGGCAAGTTGCCATAACTACATCTCCCATACAGGTTTCTTGTGTACACTTAATTTTCTTAGTTTTTTTTTTTGCAGCGCTGGAACTATCCCCAACCCATTTATTTAGTATTTTACACCTGTCCTTCAGAAAGGTAACACTGGTAATATTTGTGCTTTAGCTGCTTAGAAATTTAGATCATATAGATTCTCCAACCAATAAAATAAGTCTCAGTGATAATGTCATCACTGATTTTCCAGTAGATTTATGAGAGTAACAAGAATCACTTTCAAACAGTAACATGATATGCATATTAACAATTATTTTTTACATAATTCTGTGTTAGTCAAGATTGGAAAGAAAGAGAATGGACTAGGCATTAATCACATACCTTCATAATTAAATGAAGCAGTATTTCTTTTTTTTTTATTTTATTTTATTTTATTTTATTTGTGAACATACTGTACAGAGGGGTTACAATTGCATGGGCAGGATAATGCGTACATTTCTTACCAAGCATTGCAGCCTC
>NW_012267394.1:1116514-1118900 GCF_000151885.1 Dipodomys ordii | reverse complement strand
GATTGGGAGAAGATCTTTACTAGCCATACAACAGACAAAGGTCTCATATCTAAAATATACTTGGAACTCAAAAAATTAAACCCCCCAACAACAAATCCTCAAAGATTTCCTCTCTTCTTGTGATGTAGATCACTTAAGTCCTTGAAAAATGGAGCCATGTGGTTGAGGAAGTAGTTTAGCAGACAAGGTATGCTGAAGACTGGATATTATTTCTTCTCTTCCCATTATAATCTTGCCATAACAAGAAATTTAATGGAGAAATGATATTGCTAGGGACAAAAAGTGAAAGGAAAGGAAAAGATAAAGACTAAGCCCATATTTTTTTGCCAGTCCTGGGGCTTGAAATCAGGGCCTGGGCACTGTTCCTGAGCTTCTTTTGCTCAAAGCTAACACTCTACCACTTGAGCCACAGCAACTTCTGGCTTTTTCTGTTTATGTGGTACATGGAGTCGAACCCAGGGCTTCATGCATGCTAGGCACTCTACCACTAAACCACATTCCCAGCCCCTAGACTCATATTTTAATACTAAAAAATGTCATAAAAGTATTTAAAGTAATTCTCACTACACTGTTGTACTGCCCTCCTCACTGAAATTAACATATGAGATTTCCTAACTGAATTTGACAGAAAATTGCCACAAAAATGAGATTTTAAGAAGGAAAAAAAGGAATGAATTAACGTGATGATGAACTTCATTTTAAAAACTAATTCAACAAAATTTGACTGCTGTCTAATGTACCAGACAGGCATTTTAGGCTCTGTGAATACTGTATTATACAGAAGAAAAGAAAGGTGCTTACTTTTTTGAGGTACTTGCTATTAGGGAAAAAGTAGATAAAATAAAGATATTTAAAGAATTAGGGTTATAACTCTATAGTAGATGTACTTACATGAATCTCCAACACTGGCAATGCCAAAAAAGAAGAAAAAAATGGAATGGAGAGGAGGAGAAAGGAAAGAAAGAAAGACATAAGCAAGGAAAGAAGGAAGGAAGGAATGGATGGATGAGGGAAGGGAGGCGAGAGGAGGGAGGGAGGGAGAAAAGAAAGTGAAAGAAAGAAACAAAGAAAGAAAGTAATTTAGGGTATGTTGGTATTTTAGATAGAATAGCCAATGTTTTTAATCTTTTTAAATTTATGGATGTTCACTTTGTTTAAGCATTTAAAAGTATAGCTAATTACATTCACCATTTCATGTTCTTGTGTGTGTCATTAAACATAGGTTAATTAAAGACACTAAAAATGTTACAAATCTCAAATGAGCATTCAAAGCTGCTAAGACAATCGCTATAAACGACCCAAGAATAATATACTTGTCTAAATTCCAAAATAACACTTTTAACTCTTTCTACTTAAGACTTTCACCTTCCTCCCCATTTTTCAATATTTATCCTTATATTCTGCCTTTTCTGCAAATTGGTCTCTGCTCTGTGGACAAATTTTCTCTGTATACTCTACTTACCATTTTTTCTTACTTGTTCCAGAATGCTTCTATACCATGTGGCCTCACCTTTCCCCGCCCATACCCTACATAAGGCCTAGCCCAGGCCCAGACGTGCTCTTGCTCTTGCTCTTCTTTTCTAGCTCTCTCTCTCTGCTCTCTCTCTGCTCTAGCTCTTTCCTCTCTCTTTCCCAGCCACGTGAGGTGCCAACCTTGCCTGGTCCCAGCAGGTCTACTGAATAAACCTACCCCTTACCTGAATACCACATGCGTGCTGGTGCAGTTCTTACTCGGCAACCTCTTTTTAAAAACCTAACATAAATGGTGCTCTCTTTTTAAAAACCTTTTTAAAAAGCAGGTGTCCCAGTTGCCTAGGTAACGAAGGTACTGGGTGGAGACTTTGCTGCGAGGAGGGTGGAGTCTGCTTGCCATCCAGGGGTGGACCTTACATTCCAGCCTTTTAATAATCATGAAATAGGGAGAGGATTCTCTCTGGCTACTTCCTGCTGACAAGGGGCGTGGACAATAGGGGTAAAAGGCTGGAATTTGGTTTCCTCCCAGAGAAGGCAGTGAGCAGCAATACCATATACATTTTACTTGTTCTATTTGATTATTTAATGATTCAAATTTAACTTATGCAGAGGAGGACCAAATGCAAAGGCATTGAGCCCCCATAGTAAACATACTTTGTGTATCCTATTTAATAACATGAGTATTGCTGTCTAAAGCCAGAGAATGGAGATATAATGAAAGATAAGGTCAGAAAAGCAAGAGAAATGAGGGAGTTTCATACTTAATGATAGAGAACTGTATGGGCAATAAAAAAGACCTGATCTTTTTTTTTTTTTTTTAATTTGTGAACATACTGTACAGAGGAGTTACAATTACATGGGCAGGATAATGCGTACATTTCTTACCAAGCATTGCAGCCTCCTCCTTTGGTTT
>NW_012267394.1:1066425-1114512 GCF_000151885.1 Dipodomys ordii | reverse complement strand
ATGTTAATCTTTCCAATCCAGGAGCATGGGAGGCTTTGCCATTTTTTTAGTTCTGTGTTGATTTCCTTTTTCAAGATTTTAAATGAAGCAGTATTTCATTACTACTTAACCTACTCTTGACTTACAGACTGAACTTGACTAATCTTCAAGTCAAAAGACTTACCGTACTGTACTTATTAAGTCGATGCTATTTGAAGAGGCAGAGATGTGTGAGTGCTCTAATCTTGCCATTGGGTTGGTCTTATACTACATTTCCTCCCTCACTTCTAGATGTCATAAAGTTCTAAAGGAAGAAAAAAATAACCACAACTAGTAGATTTGGATTCCACATTTTCTTTTACCAGGGTTTTTGCGTTAATTTTGCTTTTGTATTTTTAAAATTTTATTTCCTTAGGGTTTTTTAAATTAAAGTTTAAACTCAAGTCTTTTTGCATTCTAGCCAGGCACTCGTGAACTTGAGCAATCCCTGCACCCCTTCAATTTTGCTTTTTAAAATTTTAATCCAGTGTTAATCGCTACCTTGACAAGGCTTAAATAATAATGAAGTATATGCCTTAGATACTATTTCGGACTGTTCCCTTAGCTTTAACAATAAGGTATCTTTGTCATAGGAGAAACTAAAGGAACTGTAGTTGTACTTTTAAAATACTTTGTAAAGATGGATTTCATGAGCAAATGTTCTTAGCTTGAAAGAGGAAGTGCCTGGATTTGCTATGAAAAAAAGTTTTGTAAATAATATTTCAAGGCCCATACTTCTCTTAATTTTCTTATAGCTGTTGTTCATATTGATTTTCTTAAAACTGTTTTTCATGTCAATGAAGAAAGTATTTTATAGATTCTGGTCAATGCTCAGTTATACAATCCCAGGAGGTAAGTTTTAGATTTCCTCTCTTTTTTGTTTTAATTTAATTTAATTTAATTTGTGAACATACTGTACAGAGGAGTTAGAATTACATGGGCAGGATAATGCGTACATTTCTTACCAAGCATTGCAGCCTCCTCCTTTGTTTACCCTTCACATCCCTTTCCAGCCACCCCCTCCCCCCCAATCCCAATCCTTCTCCTTCCCCCCCTTCCCCCCCAACCCCGCACTGACATTGTAAAGCTCATTTTGGACATGACAACTTGTACTTCTCATTGTTGCAACAGGTCCACCTGTATCCTTAAACAACTGGGTTTTCCCCATCTCCTCCACAAGTTATACTGACAACAAATATAGTGAAAGCAGGGGTTATACTGTGGGGGAGGGACCTACAAAGCAACAAAGAGATAATCTTATAAATGCGTTAGAAACACATGCATGAAAGAAAAAACATTAAAATACATGTCTAAGCGTTCATTTTCCTGACATCACATTATCTGACCTTTTCCGCTTGACTCATACATATACTAGATATTGCAAATAAGGGAAACCATGGGACCTATGTTTCTTTGGGCCTGGCTTACTTCACTTAATATAATTTTTTCCAAGCTTTTCCATTTCCTAACAAATGTGGCAATGTCATTCTTTCTGATGGAGGCATAGAATTCCATTGTGTATATATACCACATTTTCTTGCATAAAGGAGAGATGAGAAGTCATTGAAAGGTTTTGAACAGAGGAGAAACACTCACTGTCTTAAGTATAAATAAACCCAGTCTAACTGTTGTATTTAGAACAGATTGAAGCTATTTGTGGCAGCCTTCCTATAATCCCAGTACTCAGGAGACTGAAACAAGAGCATCATGAGTTCAAGGCCAATCCAGGCTACATAGTGGATTTGAGGCCAGCTGGGGCTAAATAGTAAAACTATGTCTCAATTTGGAATAAGGGATCAAGTTAATGAATGTGGCAAGCAAGCAAAAGAAGAAATAATTGCAATAATGCAGAGTACTCTTGTAATAATAGTGGTTTAGATCAAAGTAGTGTTTAGAACTTGTAAAATAAATTAGACCTATACCTAATTACATCCATTGGAAGCATATGAAATTCCCAATATGTAACCTCTTTGATAAATAAGAACTATAATCTCCAGTGTCCTTAAGTTTTTGCCACCAGGAGAATGAATGGAATTTTAGTGTAGACTAGATGAATGTGTGGGGCATGAGAGGAATAAAGAAAAGTGTCGAGGGTTTCTGGTTTAAGCAATTGGGAAGTACAATATAGTGTTGGCATTACCAGAGATAATAAAGAACTTAAGGCTATTAGAAAAATAATATTCTTTTTGAACTGGTTAGCTTTACAGTTATGTTACTGAACTTGAATTTCAGGGTACTGTTTTGTTGCTGTATACCAGTGACCCTAAGTAGACAGAAGATAATGACATGTACAGAATTCATTATAGTTCTTTTCACATTGCTGACAAAAATAATCCAGCTTTGATAGCAAATACTAATTCATACTTGATCAGTATGATCTTTCATATAGTATATTTTGAAAGGTTTGACTTTTATATTATTTTATACCATGCTACTTCTTTCTACTTTCATTGTCTAAGCTCCTTTTATTCTTACTTTATTGTATACTTTTATGACTTCCTGTCATTCAAAATCAGTTCAGATTTTGTTAGATAATATCTTGTTACATATGCTTTGGAGTGATTGTTTTATATTCTCTGATGGACTTTGGAAATAAGACCACGGAGTGAAGATAAAGTAAACCTCACTGTTCTGTAAGACTGTTTTGATGAAGCAATAAAGGTGAATACACATTTACCTAGGTTGAATAACTTGGGAAGACATAATAGTAACAGTAAAACATTTGACAATATATTTCCTTTAGGTACATTAAGGTATGAGACAACTTCATCATGGCAAAATACAATGTGGACAATCTGTACGGTTGAGTTTTAGTCAAATCATAAACAAACAAATACTGTTAACAACTTATGAAGAATGCTGATAGTCTAGTTTCAATAAGAGTCACCATGTTTTCAATAGTGAAAGATAAGAGTCTCTTATGATGTAGATTTATTTTTCTAACTAAGTTTTTAATATCTGTGGTATTTATCTTTGTGGATTATGGGGGCTGATTTCTTCTGCATTTGAGTTTATGAAGGAAGAAATAAACTTGGACTGGAAAGATGCTAAAAGAATTTAGAGGAATATATAAATGATTCATTCAGTTTGTTCAAATTTAGAAACCATAAATATTGTTTGTTTAGACTACTATTTTCATGATAATATGTTTTTATGTGAACATAAATGTAGCCCCAAGTCACTGGAAGGCAGACTGGGCTTTGTTGTTGAGAAATACTTCTGTTGAACTATCCTTTGAAACAGAATTGGTTCACATCTTTACCATTTCCCTCCCTCAGACAAGTGGTAAGAAAGGAATAGATGATAAGAAATAATATGGTATCCCTTTTGATGGAAACATGCTTTTTGTGTTTATGTCTCCAGACCAATTTTTATTTTTATCATTCTCTTCTTTTTAAAATTATACTCTTATCCTTCTTATTTCTTCCCATAAAAACTCTGAGAGAGATAAGTACACAAATAAAGCAAGGGATGTAATGTATGATGTGATGTAATAGAACTACATTTCTGTTTTAACTTCTGTTTTTAGTGGAGATTAATGAGAAGTGCATTTTAAAGTTTCATGGTACAATTTAATCATTTCTCAAAGTATTTTCCAAGAGGCTCAAAGAGTTTCCATCAGGAAGCATCAAAGGACTGGGGATATGTCTCAATGGTAGAACATTCATAGCCCATGCAGGACCATTGGTTTGATCTCCAATACTGCAAAAGAAAAAGGAGGAGCAGGATGAGGAGGAGGACAAAAGAAAGAAGGAAGGAAGGAAGGAAGGAAAGTAGGAAGGAAGGAAGGAAGGAGGGAGGGAGGAGGAGGAGGGGGAAGAAAGAAGAAGGAAGGAAGGGAGGAGGAGGAGGAGGGAGAAGAAGGGAGAAGAGAGGAGAAGAGAGAAGAGAGGAGAAGAGAGAAGAGAGGAGGAGGAAGAGAGGAGGAGGAGGAGGAGGAAGAAGAGAAATTTAAATTCCACTCTACTTTCATTCCTTGATACACAATACCAGCTTCACTTTCATCTCATTTATAAATTTGATTTCATTGCAACCCTTTCTGAAAGGATAACCCTTTTGACTTAATTTTTTAAGTAGTTGTACAAAGAGGTTGAAATTCCATGTTAGGTTATGAAGATATGCATCTTGTTCAATGTTAGTTCTTTCATAGTTTTCCCCCATCTTCTCCTTTCTTGTCCCTATTCAAAAGTTGTATAGTTCAATTTTTATATTATATATAATGAAAATAATAACTGCAGTTATTTATCCTTCCTCCTTTCATTTCTGTGTCCTTCCCTCATTGCCTTCCTTCTCCCCCCTCTTTCCTGGTATTCATTTTATTTTTTTTTGCTTATGTGGTGCTGAGAAATCAAACCCAGGGCCTCATGAATGTAAGGCAAGCACTCTATCACTGAGCCACCTTCCCAACCCCTGGTATTCATTTTTAAAGCAGTTAATTAGTTGTTCAGATGAGTTACACCTTTATATTCCTCCCCTAAGTATACTACCATTTAATCAGTTTGTATTTTCATAAAAACCCTGTATATGTTATCATGTATACTTGTATTTTAGATATAGCTTCCAAATATGGCATCATATTTAATCCATAGTTTTAACTGAAAGAATATGATCTTTGAAGTCAGAAAAATCTGGATTGAAATTTTGGTTCTGCCTTTAAATGATGATCAGCTTCTCTATCCCCATAAGCTCTCACCTACATCCTTCCATTGTGATGACCAAATGAGAGACATGTTTCAAATGTCCATTCCAGTGCTTGATTTAAAAAAAACTCCTCTTGTATCAGAAGAGTTGTAAACAACTATACTTTTGATGTGTGGGTATTATTTTAGAACCTTGAGAAACACAATTTCATATATTTATTATGCTGATGATTAATGTTTCCTAATGTGTCTATCCTGTTTACACTTGTGATTTTTACCTAAAGAAGTGTATCAGACATCCTTTAAGACATCTATCTATACTTATGTTTGTCTTGGATCCCCACAAAAGAATGCATTTCAATTATATTTGATTCAGTGGAGTTTGTCTTCTTTCTAAATTACATAGACTTGAATATCTGGAACAGGGATTCATAAAGTCTTACCCACTTCATGTTGTGATATCAAACCCCTTAGGGTAGTCAGTACTTTCTAGCTGGTTGCCATAGCAACTTCGGAAAACTTCATCCATATACCCAAGTGAGCCATGCAAATAAGATTTTTTGTTATATATACCATGAAGACAATGATTGATTTTTATAATAAATAGTCCTTCCTGTTTGTTTCCTTTTTCTTTCTCCTCTTTCTTCCTCTTCTTACTTTCTGGTCTTCAAATCTACTGATTTGCAAAGGCCCCAGAAACCCAAAGGCAAGGAATAGGTAGAATAGGCAATTTAGTAAAGTGAGACAATTCTTCCTCCTCTTATTCTTCTTTTAACTGTACCTCAAGCCTTACTTAGATAGCCTTTATTCTCAGCCTGCTCACGCCATTCCTCCCTTTCTTTTTTTGTATTCTCAAGTTGTTCAAGCAAATCCTGTATCAGTTTTTGAGAAGCTTCCTCACGCTTATGATATTCCTGTATAAGCTTTTGGGATGCCTTGTCTCTCTCCCTTTCACGCTCATACAAAGTCCCTTGTAAGTTGTCAAACTTCTCATTTATCATGGTTGCCATCAGTGTTTGTAGAGCTATTTGGGAACTCTCCTCTGGATTATTCATTATCTGTTCTGACCTCTGATTGTCAAGATTGGGAATTGAGATATCCGGATTTGCCATTTTTCTTGTGTTTTTCCGGCTTACTCTGTCCATTTGAGATGAAAGTAGCACCAGTTTTTTGCTAGAACACTATCTTAAGGCAACCATCAATCAAAGTTTGCTTTTGTACAGTCAATAGTCTACAGATACAATCTAGCTCAACAGATACATCTATTCAACATCAAACAACTATATGTTAATGGGCTTCGAACTGCAGAGAAGAATCTGGAAAACCAGAAATTATTAGGATTAAGGAGAGATGTGGGTAAAAATTAGGGATAGATTGGTGTGGGGAGGCACAGGGAGAGTTGACTGTGTCCTAATCCCAATGCAGGGAATAGGTTGGGTAGGATGCATGTAGAGAGAGAGAGAAAAAGCAGAAAGGAAAATGAAAAGAGACCAGAAAAAAATAGAAACCTAAAAATTAATATTATTATGGAGATTAATAGACCATCTATTTAGAGAGGAATGTGAGTATATTAATAGAAGGGTAGGGACATAGAGGAGAAGTGAAAATCTTAAAAAAATGCTTAAAATATTATATAGGTATAAAGAGGTAGTACTGCTATTAAGGAATTTAAGTCTCAGAGGTTTTGAATTGAGTAATAAATTTGTGGATTAAGTGTGTACACTATGGGGTATAGGGTCTACTAGTTAACTACAGGTTTATCTGAGGATGTGCAGGACAAGAGTTAAGTCACATACCGAAGATCAAAAGAGAGGAAAAGGTGAAAAAGATTAGAAAGGAAGAGAAAAAAAATCAGAAGTTCAGTAGAGCTAGACAAAAAAACAAAAAGATAGTTAAAAAAGAAAGAAAAAGAGAAAGAAGACAAGAAAAGAAAGGAAAACGCACATTCATGTATTCCTAAAATAAAAATTACAACAGGAAAAAAAAGTTACTGGAAAACAATTATTTTTTCAAAAAAGGCAAACATTAAAGATTAATAAAATTTTTAGAAAAGGAAATAAATTTATATACATATAAGGTACCAAAAAAAAGAAAAGAAGAGGAAGAAAGAAAAAAAAAGTTCTTTGATTTTTTTTTTTATTTTTTTGGGAGGGGTGGGAAGAATCCTGTATCTCCCTTTTGTCTGTAGCCAGCCTCTTGTTGTAATCTGTGGTCAGCTTGAGGTCCTGTGGCTTGATTGGTTTCTTAAGTCAGTTTGTTCGAACAGGCAGAAAAATGCTCTGCTTTACCCAAGGTTTTGAGATCCCCCTCCCAGATTAGTTTACTGGGAGGGTGATCTGCTTTGAGAATCACAAAAGAGGGGGATGCAGTGGTGAGGCTAGGTTCTGGGTAGAGTTGAGGCCTTTAACCAACAGTAGCTGTTTCCTGGGGCTGTTTTGTGCAAAAAAAAATCTCACAGAGCCAGCCTGGAGCCATTCTCAGGGTTTTTGTTTTTCAATTGATAATTGAGGCTGCTAGAGGGAGGGGCAGCCTCTGGCTCTGGTTACCCAGTGAGGAAAGCCACTCCAATGGCTGGCGCCTGAGCTGGGTGACTTTTCCCTGGATGGAGCCGAGACTGGCAGGTCACTTTGCTGTTAGGTTCTTGTGACCTGCTAAATGACTTGTTTCATTCCAAGGCCTGGGTTGGAGCTGGCAGCTCCTCCTAGCTTTGTCGGTATCCAAGATGGAGATCACCGGTGCTGGGGGGTGGGGTGGCCTTCCCTCCTCTGCTCCCTGAGAAGGAGTGAGGATTTCGGGCTTCTACTCACGCCGATTCTTGGATCCTGGGTCGTCTCTGGTCTGCAAGCTGCAGGATGAAGATGTCCGCTCTTTGTTGGTTCTTGCTGGTGTTGAGTAGAATCCGCTCGCCCGCTGCGTCTGGCTCCTTCGTCCCGGACTCTCTGTGTGCTTCAAACATTTTTTGTAGATGGGCAAATGTGCTTTCAAAGTGGGGTCCATGCCAAATTGATAAAGTCTGATGTGCTCTAGCTTTCATAATGGGAATCACATGAATTGAAACAGAAGGATAATAGAAAGCAGGGCAGGGTGGCTAGACAAGATGAAAAAGCAAATTGCTTGGAATATGAGTTGTGTGATGACTATTGTAATGCTCCTATTATTTTCTGAAAACTATGGATGACTTTCTGTTGAGCCTGAACCACAAGGATTCCTGTGTCCATTCCAGGTACAATCTGTAAGAAATGAACTAAAGCAGGTGAACACTGAAAATGTTAACACGACATCATTTGCCCCAATCACCATTTTTTTCTGATTGCAAAGTTAAGTTCTTCAGTCCAGTCCATTTTTTTTGTCAGCAGTTCTCGTGATTAAGTCCTTAAACTCAAACTTGTAAAGATGATTGAAAATAAGCATTAGGCCAGAAGGACAAGGGTGCTTTTTTAATGCCTCATCATTTTTATTGTGTGTGTGTGACTGAAGGAATACACAGAAAAGTTCAAACAAAATTCTTTTTTCTTTCACAGTGATTGGTCTTGTATTTCACTTGATTATAAGCAGATGTTGATCTTGTGCTTATTATCTGATGATAATTCAAGTAAAATTAGTGAGATGTTCAAACACATACACTAATTTGACAGGAGATATGTTGGTGTTAACAACAATCACATTGAATTCAATCTTAGAGATATGAACCCTTTTGCATTTTTTGTATTTTTGACTAATAATGCTGGGGGGAAATTAGTAGAATTGTGGAATATTACATTTTGAATTTATGAAAGAATGTAATGGTACTTCTTCATATGAGTGAATGTGATTAAAGGAAGCATTAATTATCTGTATTCCCTTCCACTTTCAGCAGCAGTGTATTATGACCTTGTTGGTAAGTCTAATCACTGTAACTTGATTACAGTATTTAAGATGTCAGATCATCACCAATATCTTAAACCACCCAAAATTGGAGAAAGTATAGTAGTAAGACTATAGAAACATTAAGCTTAGCTAGAGCTTCTCATTCATATTAGTAATAAAATCAGAAATATATGACATCTCCTTATAGGTTTCAAATAGAGAAGAATCAAAGCAGCAAAAGTAGCAGTACATTTTTGTTCTTCCCATTCAAGGGTAAAGACCCTATAAGTATTATTGTAGAGTCCTCAAAATACTATTTTTAACTCTATACATCTAGATTGTTAAGCTTGAGTATTTTCCATTGTGGTTAGGCGAAATGAACCCCAAGATAAGGATACAAGTGTTTTTTTTCTTGCTTGCTATTGTTTCTAACATATTTAAAGGGACCATGTGATTTTTTTTTTGTTGCTTTGTATGTCCCTCCCCGACGGTATAATCCCTGTTTTCACTGTATTCGATATTGGTATAATTTGGGGAGGGGAAGGGAAAAAACAAATTGTTTAAATAGGGATATAGGTGGACCCATTACAACAATGAAATGTACAAGACGCTATGACAAAAAACAAACGACCACTTTGGCCAGGTTGGGGGGGAATGTAGTTGTGGAGATGGGAGGGCAAGGATGGTAGGGGGAAAAAAGGAGGAGCCAACAATACTTGATAGAAATGTGCTCATTACTTTGCTCATGTAATTGTAACCCCTCTATACCATATTTTCAGAATAAAAAAATTATTTTAAAAAATAAAGTAGATGAAAAACAAAAAATCAAGAATTCTTGAAAATTAATGAACAGGTTGCAAAATAAAAAAAAAACTATGAAGAAAAATCAAAAGTCAAATATGATGGTGCATGACTATAATCCCAAATATGTGAAAGGCAGAGATTAGAGGATTTCAATATATAAGTATATATGCACATATATAGATATAACAATATATACTATCATAGTAATGTAATATTTATATTAAATTAGTGTGAAAGCTAATTTTCTGTAGCTATTGTTCTACCACTTGAGCCTCAGCACCATTTCCAGTGTTCTAGTGGTTTATTAGAGATAAGAGTCTCACGGAATTTCCTGCCCAGGCTGGCTTTGAACTGTGATCATCAGATTTCAGCCTCCTGAGTAGCTATGATTACATGTGTGAGCCACCAGCGCCCAGCTTCTACATACTTATTTTCATGTAATTATCAGACTGTAAATACTTAAACAGCCTTAAGGATCATATATTTAAATATGACCTCTGTGAAGGCTTTGCAAAGAAATAATTTTTTCCCCCAACCAGGACTTTGTGGTATAAAGCCAAGAGTATTTCAGGGACAAGGAACTGATCAATCCCTCTCAATCTTCTCTCTCAAGTTGAGTTGCAGTGTATATAGGGCAAACATTAAAACCTGAGTCAAACAGGACCCTTCCTTCAACTTGAATTATACAACATATTTGGCCTAGGAGGATATTGGGCTGGGAAGGTGGCTCAGTGGTAGAGCGCTTGCCTTGCATGCTTGAGGCCCTGGGTTCAATTCCTCAGCACCACATAAGCAAAAAAAAAAAAAAAAAAGAAAAAGAAAAAAGCTGGAAGTGGCACTCTGGCTCAAGTGGTAGAGCGCTAGCCTTGAGCTGAAGAACTGAGGGACAGTGCCCAGGCCCAGAGTTCAGGCCCTACGACCGGACCCCCAAAAAATATATTAAAGGCCATATCTTTCATTTCACATGATACTAGAACAGATTTTTATTACTAATTCATTTATTATTTATGATTTCACTATGGCTGCCAGTTATCTTTTATGATATCATTTATGAGATGACTGAATAGAGGCATATTTTTGTAACCTCAAATATTTGAATAACATCAAGAAATTCTTTAATTGCAGATTCAGAGAGCTAGAATGAGAATTAATCTTCAAATAATGTTACTTGCCAGGGAATCAGGGCAATATTTATGGTGATATGGAAACAAATTTAAGAATAAAGTTAACTTCCCTGTGTATCTCATTTTGGATATATCATATTGAGCAAATCATGTGAACTATATAACTTCTACACAGTAGAAATCTGAAATAATGTAAGTGGCGTATGATATAGGCTTAGCATAGTCTTTAGTATACAACCAAAAATGTTGACCTATCGTTAGAAAGAGAAGAAGGAAGAAATGCAGAGAAGGAGGAAGAGAGGGAGGAATATTATCATTGTAAAAAAGGAAGTAATATAAGATAAATGGAATTGTGTATAATATTGTGCCCAATTCATGTACATATATGTGATGGTTACTTGTCAGATCTTTAGTTAAATTCTAGTCTTTATTGAAAATCATAAAGAAATTATTTTGATTTTAGGCATTCATATAAAAACATGCTAATTTTTGCCTTTAAAGATGTATTTGCAAGTGGCATAATTTGGAAAGATACATTTTTATTAGCATACATTAGTTTCTCAGAAGGATTTCATTGCAAAATTTCTATGTATACATAAAATATACCCTATCAATGCACTCCTTCTTTTCTCTCATTCCTCTTCCCATCTCAAAGCAATTTCAACAGGTTTCCTTGTTCTATGTTCATAGATGTGTCTAAAGTACTTTGACCATATTCACCCACCTCACCTTCTACTTTTTCCTGTGCTCCTGCTGGTATCCACTCCCCAAACAAACTTGTTTTACATTCGTTTCACTTACTTTGTTTGAACTCATATTTGAACTCATATTATAGAAAAACTGTGATATCTGAGAAACTTGCAATGTTATTAAACCATTTGAATAAACAAATGTTAGTGTCAAATGAAAAAGCACATAGCAAAAAGTTGAAAATCTAATTGTATCTACATTTTAATGTATTCATCAAAACCATGTGCCACTGCGTTTAATGAAAATACATTGTATTTCTCACTTTGGAGGCCCATTTGATGACAATAAAACCATATTTTAAGGATAGAAAATAGTCCATATAATTTCCAAATCGGGACTAATATTTTCTTCAGTTCATTCTTATTAGAATTAATGTTTTTTTTAAGAAAACATATTTGGAGCTGGGCATTGGTGGCTTATGCTTGTAATTCTAGCTACTCAAGAAGCTGAGATCTGAGGATTGAGTCTCGAAGCCAGCCTGCACAGGAAAGTTCATGAGACACTTATCTATAATTAGCCAGCAATAAACAGGAAATGGAGATGTGATTCAAGTGGTACAGCAATAACCTTGAGCAAAAATATTCAGGGACAGCACCAGGCCCCGAGTTTAAGCCCCAGTAGTAAAGTTTAAGCACAAGTAGTAAAATAAAATGTATTTAAGAAGCATACTACTTTTAATTGTGAACCATTTCTATAAGCTTAAGCATATAATTCTTTATAGGAAATTACAAAAAATGAAATTTATTTTGTGAGTTAGAGGGGAAGCTGAATATAGAATGAAAAAAGAATCAATGCTTAAAGGACAGGAAATGAGTATGGGTAGGGGCCATATTTTTAATTACTTCCAAAGGGCATTGGCTTATGTTTTATAACCATCCTTCAGTATTTTTATGAAGCACTAAATCCTTGAAGCACAAAATTACATGTGTGTGCCTGAAGGCATACAGAAAGAAAACACCAGAAACCATTGCTGAGTCTTACTTAGCCACTGATTTAATATGTACAGTTTTACAGAGATCTAAAAGTCTCATCAAATCTTCTGATCTTGATTAGTTTTTCAAGAAAAAAAAACCCTTTCAATTGAAAACCTACTATTCACAGTATTAGTTTGATTAAAGATGGGGCTTGGAGATTTTCCACCCGACTAAATAGTAGGTTAATAACAAAAGATCTATTACATCTCTAGTATTTGCAGTACAGTATCATGTAGCCTTCCAAAGTGAACAGTTTTCTTCTCCAGTTTCTCCTAGTCTTTCAAAAGCATGCTCAAATACACACCTGATTAAAGAGTAGTATATTTGGGAAAGAGTCCAGTGGTAGCTCCTCTGAAGAACTAATGAATACTAACATAACAAAATGAATACTAAGAAGCAGAAGCATGCTGGGGCGAGGGGCAATGAGGAGAGGCACATGAATGGAGGAAGGAAGGGTAAACAAATGTAGTCATTGTAGCCAATGTACATTATGTAAAATTTGGTAGGGGAGAAAAAATTGGTGGGAGAGAGCCATAGAAGGAATGACATTGATCAAGATGCTTTGTACTCTTAACCTGACTTGTGGATTTGCAACCTCTTTGTACAAATACCTAATAATAATAAATATACAATATGAAATATTACAGGAAATTGAGCAAGAAGTTGTTAAACTAAAAAAAAAAGCAAAAACCAGATCACTCCCCTAAGAAAACCAAAGAGTATACTTGTCTCTGAAGAAACTATGAATCTTGTTTCAATTATTTTTAGAGGAGAGAATGATAGAGGGAGTTGGGTTGATTGGCATTCACTATAGAACTGTGTGGGAAATGTCACAATGGAAACCCCTTGTAAAAGTAATTTATGCTTTTCTTATTTGTTTATTTAGTGCCTGGGTCTTGAACTCATGTCCTGGGTGCTATCTCTGAATTATTTTTGCTCAAGGTTAGCTCTACCTCTTGAGCTATACCTCTATTTACAGCTTGTTATATATATATATATATATATATATATATATATATATATATATATATATACTGTAGAGAGGAGTTACAGTTACATGAGTATGGTATTGAACATTGTTACCCCCTCCTTTGTTTTTCCCCTACCATCCCTACCCTCCCAACCTCCCCAACTCAGCTTGCTATTTTTAAAGTTCTAAGAAAAGAGAGGCTCTTTAACAGACTAAAGCAAAAAACTTGTACCTAAGTCTAAAACTTGGCTCTCATCTTTTATATTCAGTACTTAATCCAATTTGACTCTACTATTATCCAACTTTAAGGAAAACATTTACTCTTTGGTGCCTAGAGTTGACTCTGCTTTAATAGAGCTTTTTGGTAATTTAAAATTTTCAGTGATACTCCCATTTGGGAAATGACTTTGTCTAATGGTTTGATCAAGCAGAGGATGATGTGGGTGCTCATGAAAAATGGTGCTTGATGATATAGAAAGCAGCAGTAAAAGGAGCACATAAGTGCTTCATATAGCTAAAAGTCAGATGTACCACTTAATATTTTTATTCTGTCATTTTGTATAAAATTCTTTTCATTAATTATTTTAAGAAAAATTTCTGCATGCCAGGTGTTGAGAAAGCACCCTAAGATCAGTACACTAACAACCTCATTCATAGTATCAAATAATAAATTCCTCAAAATTTGTCTTTTGTAAAAAGAACTCTTGTTTTTCACCTCTTGTCTTTCCTAATAATAGACTCTCCATTTTTATTCTTCTTGTTTGTTCTGTCTAATTGAATAAACATGTTGTGAAAATTGACACACAAACCAAGATGTGTGAGAGATCTGGAGGAATCTACATGTAGTACCATAGAAAATGGTACCATAGAGAAATGGTATATTCAGTTTAAGACTATGTCCATGTCGTGACTCCTGGAGGAAAATGCGACTTGATACCTCCTATGAGTGAACTATTTTTCTTGAACATGTTCCCAATCATCTTAAGGCTTGAAACACTGGTCATTATTATTTGTGCACATGGAAGTAGATGAAGGTGCCAATGGACAACCTGCATTGTCCCCTGCATGCTCCTGAACAGACTGTTCTGTGATTAATCTTGTGCCTTGTTAGTGCACATTCTTTATCTATAATGTGTTCCCTAAAGACATAGTACCCTTGAGAGCATTGCTCAATAACGTAAAATACATATACCACGTACATATCTTCAGGAATATAGGATAATCTAGTTAATATTGACTATTAGTACACAGATGGTAAGACATTACAGTATAAAGCATAGAAATAGTCCAGTCTGGAAAGCATTATCATTTCCATGTCTAGGCAAAATAAGTCATTCATTGCATCATTTTTTTTGTAATTTTACTTTATGTATTTTTTGAGTGTGTGGTTCCTTATATTTAGTTCTTAGTTGTTTGTTCTTGTTTGGTGCTAGGAACTGAACCCAAGATCTTGTATATGCTAGGAAAATGCTGTACAACTGATCTATATACCTCGCTTTTCTTTTTTGAGACAAGATCATGCTAGGTAGCCCAGGCTGGCTTGGAACTCATAGTCCTCCTGGCTCTACTTCCTGAGTACTAGGACTACAAGCATGCCTGATTCTTGCTAAATATTTCTTAATGTACAATTCTAGTATGCTTTATTATATATTTATTTATTAATTATTTATTGTGAAAATACCATACAGAGGAGTTACAATTACATGGGCAAGGTAATGAGTACATTTACATTTCTTATCAAGCATTGTTGCTTCCTCCTTTGTTTCCCCTTCCAGTTCCTTCCCACCTCCCATCCACGACCAAAGTTGTAAAGTTTGTTTTCGACATAACAACTTGTACATCTCATTGTTGCAATAGGCCCACCACTATCCCTATTTAAACGATTTGTTTTTTCCCTTCTCCTCCACAAATTATACCAACATCAAATAACTGAAAGCAGGGGTTATACTGTGGGGGAGGGACATACAAAGCAACAAAGAAATCATCTTATAAATATGTTAGAGACAATAGCATGAAAGAAAAAACATTTGAATATTTATCTAAGGGTTCATTTTACATAATATCAACTTATCTGACCTTTTCTGCTTGTCTCAGACATACACTAGTTATTGCAAATAAGGGAAACCATGGGACCTATGTTGCTTTGGGCCTGGCTTACTTCACTTTAGAAAATCATTAACTAAAGTAACAAAAGCATGTCATTGTATATACCAATCCTTCTTTCTGCATTATCTACTAAACTGACATTTCAAAAGGTTCATAGTGGGTCACATATGGAATGTTTCATAAACAGTCATTAGATTTAATAATGCTTATATCACTGTTTGGGGAACATGTACTAAGAATGCCACTGACATATATTATTAACATCAAAATGGCTAAAAAGAACAGCTTTTGGGGCTGGGAAGTTGGCTCAGTGGTAGAGCGCTCGCCTTGCATGCTTAAGGCCCTGGGTTCGATTCCTCAGCACCACATAAGCAGAAAAAAAAGCCAGAAGTGGCGCTGTGGCTCAAGTGGTAGAGTGCTAGCCTTGAGCTGAAGAGCTGAGGGACAGCACCCAGGCCAAGAGTTCAGACCCCACGACCTGACCCCCCCCCAAAAAAAAAGAAAAAAGAAAAGAAAAGCTTTTAATTAAAGTATGACTGGTTTAGAAACTTAGCAAAATTACAGCCAGAAATAACCACCTATCCACCTCCTAGGCCTTGGGACTTTTAGGCATGCAAAATAGTCTTGATTCCTAGAGCTTAGAATGGCTGCTTTGAAAATTATAATGGGCTATGATAATACCATTTTCAGCCTGTCTAGAACTGCAGAAAATGTGGTCTCAGGACAACCCTGTTGGTTGAGTTCAGGTTTCAGCCAAGTGGCATCAATGGGAAGTTAGATTGTGGTCTGCAATTCTGCAAAGCTGCACTCAGTGACTTTCCCTGGTTGAAGAGTCTTTTTTGCTTGGCAAATATGCATGCATTAAGTTCAGCATGGAAGTCACAGCTTCACTCATAACCTGCCATGATATTTGATATAATTCTGTCCTAGGAGCAATGTATGTGTTTCATAGAAGGAGTCCCTAATTGGTCATTTGTAGAAGAGAGAAACAGAAGTAGATTAAAAGTAAAAAAGGAAAGGAGGTTGTTTTATTGGACAGTTTGAAAAATGGAGAAAATATCACTACTTACAAATGTATTTATTCTCACAAATCTCTATCATTATAAAATATCAGGATGCTTAATTTGTGTTATTGAGCTGGTTACAAAGACTTTCATTTTGAAACACTTCTTTGTTCTAGGTTTAACCCTTTCAAAGTATTCATTTCCCTAATACATTATCCTTTTCCCTTTTATTTTACGATAGGATCCTGATTGGTAGACCTTGCTAACCTTGAATTTAAAAATAATCTTGCCTGAGCCAGGCACCAGTGGCTCATGCCTGTAATCCTAGCTACTCAGGAGCTTGAGATCTGAGGATTCAGGTTTGAGGCCAGTCAGGGCAGAAAAGTCCATTATCTTATCTCTAGTTAACCACAAAAAGATGGAAATGGAGCTGAGGATCAAGTGATTGCCTTGAACCAAAAAGCTCTTGAGACAGTTCGCAGATCTAGAATGCAAGCCCCAGTACTGTCAGGGTGAGGGCTGGGGATTCTCTTACCTCAGCCTCTTTAGTGCCGAGATTATTACATACAGTTTACATTGAATTTTCTAATAGCACTTTTTTATATTTCTCTACAATCTACTTAAACAATCACTTCTTAATTCATCTAAAATGAAGATACCCTTTATAAATATCAAGGTTTTTTTTCTCTGTTGTTAACTACTGCTTTGGAGTCTAGTTTTACTGTGTAACTATTTTATTGAAAAAATATATTAATTAGCTGTGAGTTTAACTCATTGTTTTCTTTCTAGCATCTGTTGTTCTTAATTACTTTATATACTTCATTTTCAATCTAGCTTTGATAAAGTGTCAATTTTAATTAGCTAAAATTTCGTAATAGTAAATGTACAAATATGTCATCCAGAATTGGGAGGCAGAGGGACAAGGATTATGATTTTGAGACCAGCCTAAGCTACATAGCACATTCTGTCAAAAAAAAACAACCACAAGAGCAAAAAGAAACAACAAAAATATATACTGTACAGCCGTATTCATCATTTTTGCTAATACTACAGTAATATTTTCATCTAAATAATTTTTCCTTTGTTGAACGTTAAGCACTATATACATCATTTAGAATCTGTATTTCTAGATTATTTCCCCAAATATATTATTATGGAAACTAATTCCTTTTCCATCAAAAATAGATTTAAGCCATAAGGATAAAAGTGATCATCTATTTATAGAGACAGGATGAATTAAAAGCAGTAAAGATGAAAGAAGCAGATTAGACATTACATTTGCTTACTCAATATGGTGTCTCATGCCCAGCTTTCCATCTTTACAGAACTTACTAAGCATGTTTCACCCTCACTGCAATCTCACTGATTTTCTTTCCTCTACCATCTGCTGCTCAGTTAATATGTGCTTGGAGATGTGTTTTATGCAAAAGAATATCAGACCAACATTCTGGCACTATTTATTCTTATGTCTACACAATGTCTGGACATTTGTGGATAAAAGGGACATTTTTTATTTGTATGCCACCCACCCTGCAAAAATGAGAGTACACTCAGATGTTAAAAGATAAATGGCTACATTAAAAGAATACTAAATATTACTTCAGGAAGATACAAGTATTGATATACTGTAGAAGTTTATTGAAGCTAGGTTTGTAAGCCAGTGCTAGAATGTATATTAACCTACGCAAACTTGTATTCAGTCCATAGTAACACCACTAACAAAATAAAAATAGTGTACATACATAACAGCAACAGTAAGTTTTTTCTTCTGTTCTGGGTCTTGAACTCAGGTCTTGGTCACTGTCCCTGAGCTTTTAGGCTAAAGACTAATGCTCTATTACATTGAACTGCAGATCTACTCCTGTTTTTCTGGTGGTTAATTGGAGATAAGTGTCTCACAGGCTTTCTTTCAAATCCAGGCTGGATTTGACCCACGATCCTCATATCTTAGCTTCCTTAGTAGCTAGGATTACACACATGAGCCACTAGTGCCTGGGTAATACTTTTTGTTTACCTGCTTCACTATATCTGTTCTATACGTTGTTGTTGTTTTTTTCTTTACATCTCAGTTTTCTTAGACCAACCTATGATACTTTCCATATTCTCAGGTGCAATATGTCTTTCAACAGGACGTAATGTTTCAGAGTGTAGAAAAGGTAGCAAAGAACTGTAGGATTCTCCACTTATCATCAGTTTTTATCAGAGATCATAAAAGCTAATAATCACAGCTCTCAAATAATAACACATACCTTCTTTCACATTGTCTCAAAGTAGTTTGAAAAGTACGTGTCAAGCTCTATCTGGACAAAACTACTGGAATTTTTTCTGTTTTCCTTCACTGATAGATTTTTTATTTGCATTCAATTCTCCATCTCCCTTCCTCCTTCTCTCTCCCTCTCTCTATTCTTCTTTCTCTGTTTCTCTTTCAGTCTCTTTCTGTTTCCCAACTCCTAAACAATGCTGTCTATACTAAATTGCAAAAGGGAGAAGGAGAAATCTCCAGACTACTCTTCCTTACATTTGCATACTGTCATGAGAGATGGGGAAATTTTTTTTATTTATTGTGTATATGCTTATGGTATGTATGTGTAGAGCTAGTACCTTATTTACCTTTTTTCTTTTTATTGTATCAAAAAGCCACATAAAATTATCAGTTCCTATTTAACAAATTTTAAATATACAGTAGTATTCACTATAGAGACACTATTAATAAAAAATCTATTGTGTTTTGGGCAGAGATGACTAAAACTCTGTACCCAATGAACAACGACTCCCCATTTATTTTTCTACCCTGTCCCTGTCAACCACCTTTGCACTTTCTGTTGCTATGAGTTTGACTAGTTGAGTTTTTTTTTTTAAATAATTGGTCATGAGTCTTTACTCAGGACCTGGGTGTTGTTCCTGAACTTTTTTGGTCAATGCTAGTGCACTACTATTTGAGTCACAGCTTGACTTCTGGTTTTCTGATGAATTGGAGATAAGAGTCTCATGGACTTTCCTGCCCAGGCTGACTTCAAACTACAGTCCTCAGATCTCAGCTTCCTTACTGCTAGGATTACAGGTTTGAGCCACCAGCACCTGTCCTAGATATTTCTTACAAGTGAGATAATACAGTAGTCTTTCTGGGACTGGCTTTTTTCACTTAGATGAATATCCTTACAGTTCATCCATGTTGTAATATAAGACAAGGTGCCCAAACTTTGTAAAGGTGAAAAGTTTTCCACTGTGAATATCTGCCTCACTTTCCCTATCCTTTCAACAGCTGAGGGATACCTAAGTTGCTTCCATTTCTTGGCTATTATACATAGTGCTGCTCTGAACACAGAAGTGCAGAGGTTTCTTCAAAATTCTCACATTTTTATTTTATTATACATTGTGTCTTTCAATAACACATTGACATTGACACATACATTATTCCTAAGATCACGTTTTTCAGATGTCAGAAACACCCAGAGACAACAAATACATTAAAAGTCAATTTGCAGACTTAGTTTATATCCATGTCACAAATAGAACACTACTGAAGCTATTCTGTTATTGTTTGTTTTCCTCAAGCAAAAAATTTCACAGAGTATATTTTTATCTCTCTAACAAAGGAAAGAATAACAAAGAAATGTGCTCTTTGGAAGTAATGTCACTGTAACAAGTCTAAAAGTGTTAAAAGTACCTAATGATATTTCCTATTTAAGACATATTAAATTGATATTAGAATAATATCATATCTATTAGTGCCCCATAAAAACTAACCCACACACATGTATGGTATTCATATATGTATATATATTTAGAAGCACATAGAAATAAGCAATTGCTGAAAAGTATAAGAAATATATTTAAAAATATAATTTGAAGGCTGGGCACCCATATACACGCTTGTAATCCTAGGTATTTAGAATGCTGAGTTCTAAGGATCTCAGTCCAAACAAGCTTGGGCTGAAAAATCTATGAGACTCATATTTCCAGTTAACCACTAAAAGAAGTGGAGTTGTGGTTCAAGTATTAGAACTCTAGACTTGAGGGAAAAACAGAAAAAAAAAACAATAAAAATTGGGACATCATCCAGGCCCTAAGTTCAAACTCCAAGATGACTATTACTACTACTACTACTACTACTACTACTAACAATAATTTAAAGAAAAAAGTTCCAACAAAATAAAATACCCCTAATAGAAATTCTTGCCCCCACTTGACCCAGCATAAACTGTTTCCTGTATTGAATAATTAGCAAGAAAGCATTTAAAAATATTTGATTGCCTTGACTGAAGTATTATTATAAGTTTTTATATCCTCATTGTATTTGTTTTTTTGCAACCATACAAAAAGTATTAGGAAGTCATCAAAGCTGAGGTTAGGTTACTTGATTATGTGCATTGGATAGCATATAGGAGGTTACAACATGAATGGATTCTGACAAATGAACATAGATCTTCATAGGTTAGGGAAATAAGAGTTGGAAGTTCAATGTTAAGGGTGTAAAACAGGCCAGATTGAAAAGAAATGACTTCTTAATAGGCAACCAGTTGTCTTTCATGCCATTATTTTATTTTAGAGTAATGTGTCTGTTTTTAAGCTGTTAACCACAGGTCAAATTGTGATTGTTATGTACTTATAGAGTCCTTTAAGCCTGTCTGTGTTAGAGATCACAAGACATACAAATTATGTACAAAATACATTTTTACCATTACCTGCCTTTGGTCTAAATTAAAAGATGACATAAATTATGCAACCCGCCCAATAACATATCCAAATATTTCCATCTTTAAAAAATCAACATATTTACTTCTTCTGAAGTAAATATGTTGTAAAGTAAATATGTTGAAGTAAATATGAAGTAAACCTGTCTTGTGGAATCTGTCATTTTAAAACTAGAAGGAACCTTAAATAATTCCAACTATAATTGCTTTATTTTGTACCTAAACAGAAGGAAGTGAAATTCAGATGTACATTCAGAAAAATAAAATATCATATCTCTTGCCACAATTCATAGGCTTTTCCAATGTACTTTGTTGGTTATTGATGTATTTTATGTATTTTAGACTTTTTTGGTCTGTCCTGGGGCTTGAACTCTTGGCCTAGGCATTGGCCGTGAGCTTCTTTTGCTCAAGGCTGCAGCTCTACAACTTGTGCCACAGCTTCATTTCTGATTGTTTTGGTGGTGAATTGGAAATCTGAGTCTCAAGGACTTTGCTGCCCAAGATGGCTTTAAACAGTGATCCTCAGCTCTCAGTCTCCTGAATAATTAGGGTTATAGGCATGAACCACCAGTGCCTGGTGACTTTTCTGTTCTCACTCTCATTTCTTTACCCCACTGCCAATTGTAGAAGGAAACATAAACATGAAATAGTAAAAGATTACCATGTGAATTTGAAGCTACTTTTTAATTGAAAGAATATTATTAATATGTATCTAAAATTAATTATTTCAATTCCCAACCCTGAAATTGGGCATTTATAAACAAATTTATGAAAAGTATCTCCCCAAATGGGAAATTTTTTAGTTCCATTTGACTGGAATGCTTATGGAATCTGTTATTTTACAATTACAAGGATCCTACCAGGATTTCTATTGTAATTGCTTTGTCTTATAACTGAATAGAAAGAAGTAAACTCACACTTCACTCAGTACACAAAATATTCTCTGAGGTTCCCAGGATAGAAAACTCAATTAGGATCTTCCATTGCTTCCCTAACCATGAATCACTAGCCAGCTATCATGTCCCATGCAATGTACCTTCTCTGTGATTCTTTGTGTGTTTTATTTTTTTCTTTTTGAGACAGCATTTTGGTACAGTTGCCCTTCAAGTCATCATCCTCTTGCCTTAGCTTCCCCAGTTCTGACCAGTACTCTCAGCTTTCTTCCATTTCTTATATCTAGCTCTGCCATTCCATTTTCAGTACTATTCTGTTTGTTTTCTAATAGTTTTCTCTGGCTCCATTTTTTTTTATTTCTCCAAACCATCCTTCTTTCTGTTCCCAAAGTTAAAGTCATAAGATTGTGTTACTTTTTTGGGGGGGGGGAGGTCAGGTTGTGGGGCCTGAACTCTGGGCCTGGGCACTGTCCCTCAGCTCCTCAGCTCAAAGCTAGCACTCTACCACTTGAGCCACAGCACCACTTCCGGCTTTTTTCTTTTTGCTTATGTGGTGATGAGGAATCGAACCCAGGGCCTCATGCATGCAAGACAAGCACTCTACCACTGAACCACCATCCCAGCCCAAGATTGTGTTACTCTTATGCACAAAAGCCACTGAGTACATATTTCTTACAAAGAAAATATGAAAACTTCAATAAGTATTCAACTTTTTCCAAGCTTAACCCCCTTGACATCTCCAATGTGCCCAAACCACTTTATCCCAAAATAGCCACAATTGCTTGATGACTCAAGATACATGGATACTTTTGATCATGCTGTTCTGACTGTCTTTAAAACACTTTCTCTGGGTAGAAAAATTCTTCCTCCTCCAACTTTACTCAGAACCCTAGAATTGCACCTTTCTCTGTATTCCCACATCTTTCTTGGTTACTTTTATGCAGTTGATTTGAAGTCACACTTTTTTTTGCCCTTTTTAACAGAGGAAACCTTTTGACCTGCTGGTTTAGCACATAATTTTATATAGCCAACATATAGGAAAGGAAACCCCAGTTCAGATCTTGAATCTGCTTATTATCTATATGGCACTGAAAAATTTGGCTGGCCTTGCTAGAGCTAATTTTATCATGTGTAAAATGGGTTAATAGCATTTGTAGGTCATAGGGCATTGGGAGGATTAGATTTTTTTAAATATTCATTAGTTTAGGGCCAGGTTCATTCTAGAAGCTCAGTAAACATAAGTTCTTGTTACTGCTGCTCTATTGTTATTTACGTATCTTCCAACACTAATTCATTATATTCAGCAAGGGTTAGGAGCCATGTCTTATCACTTTTGTTTTTGATAAATGATTCTGAGTGGTAAATGTGAGGTACACTATAGATAGAACTTGATCTATTTATATGCCACATTATGAATATTAAATAATAATGATATTCCAAGATATACACATCAATCTCAAAAATTTATCATCATAACTCATATGTTACTCCAGACACAACTATTTATGTGCCAATCTTGGTGGTTATATATTGCTTTACACCTGTTATATTTTAAGGGTCTATGATTCTATGTAACATTCTTTATCATTTATCGAATATACTTCAGTTAAATATTTGTAGAATTTATACCCTTGTAAT
The DNA here is from genome assembly GCF_000151885.1 of Dipodomys ordii. Taxonomy (NCBI): domain Eukaryota; kingdom Metazoa; phylum Chordata; class Mammalia; order Rodentia; family Heteromyidae; genus Dipodomys; species Dipodomys ordii. The sequence continues at coordinate 1,091,051 of NW_012267394.1, read as the reverse complement.
TTGGACAATCTTAGTAGTTTTTGTGTGTGTTTCAATTTAAGTAGCATTTTTATGCATTCAAAAGTAGAGATAATCTGACTCTACTACTTTCCTGTTTAAAACTCTTCAATAACATGTTTTTCAGGAAAAATGTTTTAATAGATCCATAAAGTATAATTTCTCATACCTCAGGAGCCTTCTGCTTGACTCAACCTTGGTGTTTCTCCTAGTATTTTCCATTCAAATGTTTCCTACTTCAAGCAGCATTTCTAGACTCATGGCCTACTTCTGTTTCTACAAGTCTAAGTTTAGAATTTCCAAATATATAGTCGAATAAAAGCTTAAGCTTTGCAGTCACATTCCTCAGTTTGCCATTTAAAAAAAGTTTTGAATTTATTTGCTCAATTTATATTTTCCACACTAAACTGTCATCAACTAATAAAGCAGTACCCTTTTCTGAAAACTTGCTGCTGTCATCAGCACCTAGAAAATGCCTATCTCCTATTAGGCATTTAATGTATGTGTTTGAGTAAAAAGAATAAAGAAATCACTCTGTTGTGATTCTAAGTATACAGAGATATACCCTCCTCTAAGACAGAGTGAATGAAAGATAGATAAAGTAACAACTAAGGATAGGGCAAAAGCAGGACTGCTGACTGTACTTCTCACTTCTCCAATAACCACTATAGTTGTTTGTGCCTTTAACTGGAGGCTAATTTAACTTTCCCTGGGATTTTTTTTTTGCCAGTCATGCATGGTACCTGAATTCTGGGCCTGGGTGCTATCCCTCAGCTCTTCAGCTCAAGGCTAGTGTTCTACCACTTGAGCCACAGTACCACTTCCAGCTTTTTCTGCTTATGTGGGGCCTTATACATGCAAGGCAAGTACTCTACCACTGAGCCACCTTCCCAGCCCCTGGAGGCTAATTTAAAAGCATTTTGTTTATCACAGATACTTGGGCCATTTGTGGAAAAGTGGGATCATTACAAAATATTTCCCTTTCTGGTGGCATAATTGCCTCCTATATGTTAAAAACTAAGGATTTTGTTTCAGAATCTTTTAAATAGACTCTGTTAAATTTTTCAAATGTGAGCCATGTGCTTGTGGCTCATGTCTATAATCCTAACTACTCAGGAGGCTGAGATCTGAGGATCACCGTTCAAAGCCAGCCCGGGCAGAAACATGTGTGAAACTCTTATCTCCCAAAAACCACCAGAAAACTGGAAGTGGTGCTGTGGCCCAAGTGGTAGAGTGCTAGCCTTGAGCTGAAGAACTGAGGGACAGCTCCCAGGCCTAGAGTTTAAGCCCCAAGACCGACAAAAAAACAAAACAAAACAAAACAAAAAAACAAAACTTTAAATATTCAATGCTTCTGTTTTATCATATGATTTTTAATGAAAATGTTTAGTCTGTATCTAGACCTAACATAAAGTAGCATATGGAACTCAAATGTGTTCCACATTGCCCCTGTTAATGTTTCACACTTTTAAATATTATTCAAGATGTATTCATCACATATTACAGGGTTCATAAGTAAATTTCAGCTAGCCTAAATATGCCTTCATATTTTGAAGAAATTTCTGTGAAATATTAATAATTTCTGAGTAGAAACTTAAATGGAAAAATTCATAATTTGTTTTTAGGATTTATGGGAATCTTTTCTGACAAGCTGTGGAAAGTTGAAATACTATCTGTATTTTTCAATAGAGTGAACATTTGTGATTTTCTTTTATTTAAATGAGTAATTATGCCATGTTGCTAACGAAAGATTGTGTGAAGTTGTTAAGTGGATCTCAAGTTGATTTTTCCATATTCTTCAACAATCCAGTAGTAATGATATTTAATGTTTCAAATTTTTATTAACACTTCAACTGATGTAATGTCTACAAATATAAGCAAATGTAAGGAAGAATTTGATGCAATTAGCTGTATGATATAGAAACTCTTTCATGTACAGTTTTCTGCTACAATATTCTAGCTATAATGACCTGCTTTTTCCTGTAGTAACAATTTCCCTTAATATGAATATTAAATAAAATAATAATCAGTTTTCTCTACCTAGAATTTGATGAAGTAAAGCCATGCTACCAGTTAGACAGCAAGGTTTATTAACACTCATTTTCAGATAGTATATGCACAGGTTGGTATAGATACCTGTAATATGAACATATATATATATATATATATATATATATAGTACAAATGGAGGTATAAATTAAATAGTTTATTTTCTCATTAGGTACTAATCTTTGAATGAATTTAAGGTCATACCATTTATTGCATTACCAAAGTATATAATCTATAAATTTTTATTTATCTTACAAATGTACATGAAAAAACCAAGCACCAGTGGCTCATACCTGTAAGCCTAGCTACTCAGGAAGGTGAGATTTTAGTATGATGCTTCGAAGCCATCCCAGGAAGTAAAGTGCATGAGACATCCCCTCCAATTAAGCACCAGAAAAAGCTAGAAAAAAGATAAAAGCTTTAGACAATTTTATATGGTAGTTACATTATTACCACTGTTCTTGAGGTTGTATTTTCAAGAGATTAGTATGAAAATACTTTCTGCAACTTCATGCAATCCCATTTGTCCAACCTTTCTTTAATTTGTTATGTTTCTAGTTCTCTATTAAGAAAATTTCGTTCTGTGCCACGGAGATCTAGGGTTTCTCCTATTCATTAGGAAATGGAAAGACTTGGAAAAAATTATGTTAAGTGAAGTAAGCCAGGCCCAAAGAAACATAGGTCCCATGGTTTCCCTTATTTTCAATAACTAGTATATCTGTGAGACAAGCAGAAAAGGTCAGATAAGATGTTAGGCGAAATGAACCCCAAGATAAGGACACAAGTGGTTTTTTTCTTGCTTGCTATTGTTTCTAACGTATTTATAAGGGACCACATGAATTTTTGTTGCTTTGTATGTCCCTCCCCTGCGGCATAACTCTGTTTTCACTGTATTTGATGTTAGTATAATTTGGGGAGGGGAAGGGAAAAAACAAATTGTTTAAATAGGGATATAGGTGGACCCATTGCAGCAATGAGATGTACAAGACGTTATGTCTAAAAACGAACTTTACAACTTTGGTCGGGGAGGGGGAGAGGGGAATGTAGTCTTGGAGATGAGAGGGCAGGGATGGTAGGGGAAAAACAAAGGAGGAGGCAACAATTCTTGATAAGAAGTGTACTCATTGCCTTGCTCATGTAATTGTAACCTTTTTGTACGGTATTTTCACAATAAAAAAACTTATTTAAAATAATAAAAGAAAATACTTTCTGGACTTGATATGTGTTTTATAAATGTAACTTCCCAGAATCATGATTAACACTCAATTGGCCTCAAGTTAATAATGCTTTTGAATAGTTGACTTTTTTGCCTGAAAATATTTTAAAATGCTACACATACTTTTTTATAACTCTTAAATGGACACTTCTTTTAGAGAGGTGATGTGTATGTATTTCATAGACTCCTATGCTAAAACAACATCAGAAACACTTATCTTTATAGAACAAGGACTTTGAAAATGGGATTCGTAAGAAAAAAATATTCTGAATTACATTTTCTCCTCTGATTTTGATTCGATTCTCTTTGTTGATATGGCTATACTTTTTTTTTCAATCTTAGTTTATAATTTTCTCAGGATTCCCCACTTACAAATACTTCCTGGCTCTTCAAGGTTGCTTAAGAGATGGAAGAAGCCATCCTACATTTTGATCCACCAATAGTCTAGTCATCTTCACCAAAGTGCTCTACTGTTAGAGCTGTAGTGCAAAGGCCAGGAATTCTGGGCACTTGAAACACATGTCCTTTTCACTACCTTGCTAACAATTTTTTTTTAATTTTTAAAAAATTTTTTTAACAATTCTTTTTTGTAGTTCCTCTGAGCACTGTGTCAGGAGAACTTCTCCTGAGAGAGCAATATGCCCATAACCAGCTTTCCCTTTCCATTGTAAACATGGCTGTGGGCTTCTCCCTGACTGCTCTCAAAACACAGCTAACAGCACATTGCCTGGTCTAGTTAAAGCCATCCCAATAGTGTACAACACATTTTTAAAATTCTTGGTTACATTCCATCTTAATCCCATGGAAGTGTAACAGCAGGCTAGTTTAAAAGGTGTTTGTCACCTTTTTCATAAGTACAGTACAGTTAAATGGTTAGCTACATTATGTCATAAACATAGACCCCTAATTCCATTTATATGTTATATAAATAATGGCTTTGCAGAGAAGACAAGGACTAAAGAGTGTGGGCTGCTTTCCACTTGTTATCTGAAAGATAAACCATTGCTAGAATTTTTCACATTTTCTCACTTTGGTGCTCAATTTCTGAAATCAGTTTTTCTACTACAAGTGCAAATTTAGAAAACTGTTTCACGACATGGGCATGTTTTAGCCCATGAATACTGCATTGGAATAAATGAGGAATGTAAACATAATGGCTTCTTTGTTATCTTTGGCTTTATTTTTTTACCATTTTACCAATTTTGAGCTTTCTGATACATAACAAATGATTTCATAGTTTGCATTGCAAATAGGTTACAAGTAATGACCTTTCAAAGTGTTTCTGCCTAGCAAGTTCCTGGAATTGGTTTTAGTTTTTTGTTGTTGTTTTGTTTTGGTTTGGTTTGGTATTAACATGTTCTTAATTATCAAAACTATATGTGATACACTCAGAAAATAAAATTAGAATATACATGAAATATTATGCATCCTTTTGTGACTATAAAAACAGTATCCATTAGAAGTATATCGATTCTTTCAGGTTCATTAATATCAAAATAGACTTGCAAGTTGAAAGATTTAATGTCACTTGTTAGTAGGAAGGGGCTTGTGTTGCTTAATGTGAATACTAATAGTTGAGTAGCACAAAAACAACCATAGGTAGGGAGCATCTCATTTTTTAAAGTCCTGGCATATTCCATAAGTGTCAGCTCCAAAGTAATTTTCCAGAAGTGGTCTGATTTCCCCATTGACTTTCACTGTAAAATGAGAACTGTGTTCCCACAGAAAATAAATTTGGCCCCAGGTTATAATAAAACACATTGGAAGAATTCATAAAACCCCATAAAATACAGGATTTCAAGCCACAATTATCAGTTCCTGGTAAAAAAAAGTAATTCTGCCACAAAATATTAACTCACTGTAGTGTATCCTATGCTTTCATAATTATAAGTCTATTTATTTTCCTTCTAAGGATCTTTACTTCTGAAATCACTAGAGATTTTTAATGAATCTAATTTCAGAATATTGATATGTTTTTCTTTATTTAGGATTAGTCCACTTAACTTTATCTAGAACATTCCTATAAGCATGTGTCATAATATCTGTTTGAAATTATTACCAATGTACTTGTTTTTATACTTTTAAGTCACATAAAAGGTCATTTTCAATATATTTTCTAAAGCTAGGAAAAATTTCTTCCTGTAAATATAATCATTTCTTCCTATATATATATATATATACATGGACGCATAGTAATATACTATTAGTAAGAGCCATTTTTATATTTGATAGTGTTGTAGTTATAGGTGGTGTTATTACTAATTTGTTAAAAAAATAAACTTATAATTACTTTCTGGGGATCGTAATTTTGTAGAACATATTATTAAAGTGTGATTCTAGACAAGTAGCATTAGCATAATCTCGGAACCTCTTAGAAATGATCCGTCTCAAACATTTCATCTGGGACTCCACAAGCATTCTAGTTTAAACAAGACTTTCAATGATTAGGGTTCCAAAGCAATACAAAATTCTTTCTAAACAACAACTAATTTTCTGAGCCTCAGTAGTTCAAGACTGCTCAAAAAGCTGAGATACAACAATTGCGGTTTGAAGCCAGTCCAGGCAGGGAAGTCCAGGACATTTATCTTCAATTAACCACCAAAAAACCGGAGGTGGAGTTGTATCTCAAGTGGTAGAGCATTAATCTTGAGCAAAAAAAATCTCAGGGACTTCACAGGTCCTCAGTTCAAGCCTCAGAACCAGCAAAAAGGTTGAAAACAACTATTTTTCTTTTTTGCTCCATCCCCACCTCCTCTTGTGTCTCTGGAAGGCTTTTCCTCTTCTTTGTGAGCTGTGCGTTATCCATCTTTGGGATCTTGGCTGAAACAAAAAGAGAAGTTAGCAAAAGGAATGTACACAAATCTTACACAAATCTACTTAAAGTAATTTTTTCTGTTGATTTTATTTAATTTGATTTTTAGTTTGAGGTTTTTGTTTGTTTGTTTTGAGATAGGGTCTCATGTAACCCAGATTTTCCTAGACCTCTTACCTCAGCCATTTGAGTACTGGAATTACAAGTATGTCCCCACATTCCTAGCTAATTAATAAAAGTTTCATGATATATGGGAAACTTCAGAGATGAAAACCTAAAGAAAACATCTATGTATTATATTTAGATTTTTATAAATAGCAGACAGTTAGGAGGAAATAAGATTGGATAAAGTGGGCATACATTGAGAGGAATCTAGCAAGACCTAATCAGATTCTTCACTGTGTTTATGTCCCAAGATAAGAGAATTCGTTTTGTTCAGATGGAGGTTGTGGAACTCTGGATTGAGGATTTTATGTCCTTCTCTGGAGGCAGATCAGATCATTCTTGTCTGGCTGCTTCACTCAAGAAGGGTAAATTTAGGAAAGAGAAATCTGTTTATGCTATTTGCTTAAATGCTCATGTACCAAATTTTGGGGTAATGTGTCCCGAACTTTGTCATTCTCTTCTCCCACTTTGCCCTCTATTTCAACTTATCATATGTGTGTCTGTGTGTGTGTGTTTGTGTGTGTGTGTGTGTGTGTGTGTGTGAGTACATGTATTTCTCTATGTGGATGTAACGTATACATGGATGTAACTTACATGTAGCATTTTTAGCTTCTTTTCCCCATTATAATGTGTATATCTATCTGTCTGTCTGCCTGTCTGTCTGTATCTGCCTGTCTGATTCTCTATTGTTATGTTTAAAAAAGAAAACTACTTGTATAGTTTTGTCTAAAGTTTTTATCTGAAGTTGTTGCTTGCTTTTACCTTCATTCATAAAAGATATGAGATAATCGAGATATTTCCCATGTTGTTTGCCTTACTTCTGCCTAAATTAGAGGTATCCAAAGTCACTAAACAATGAAACATCAACTTCAACAAATTTTAACGAATTAAAAACTCATCAACTCTAACAACTTATACTAAATTGTGTGCTTGGTCCTTCCAATTCATATGTTTTAAAAGTCCTAACCACCCAATATTCTACATTCCTCAGAATGTGACTGTATTTGGAGATAGGGCCTTTACAGATGTAATTAATATAAAAGGTTACTTGTATGTACCCTAAGCCATTATGAATTGTGTCCTTATATGAAGAAAACATTATCACATAAATACCACAGTCAGATGGAAAACCATATGAGAATACAGTAAGAAAATAGCCATCTACAACCAAGAAAGAGCTGTTTTATAAGAAATCACACCTGCACATACCTTCATTTCAGATTTCTAGCCTTTAGATATATGAGAAAATAAATGTATGTGTTTAAACTACCCAGTCTTGGTTTTTCATAATGGCAGTCCTAACAAACTAATTAAAAAAGTATAGGTGCTCTACAAATGTTTATAAAAGTCATGGTTTGATTCAGTGTTAATATCTAATGATTGTCCCCAAAATACTTTTGGATTAGGTTCCTTAACACAAAGTTACAACTTTATCAAAACTGCCAGAGAACAATTTGAAAAGCTATCCACCATGCACAATAACATGATAAAGCTCTATGAAAACCTTGGAGAATACTTCATTTTTGATTCTAAGACTGTGAGCATAGAAGACTTTTTTGGCGATCTCAACAACTTCCGAACTCTGTTTTTGGTGAGTAATGTATCTTGAAGCATTGAAAAGCCTATTGTTCTTGTTTCTAGGCTTCTTGAAAATGTGCCTATATGTGCCTGTAGACTATATTGATTTTATGTTACAATACTTTATCAGAAATTCATGGATATTTCATACTTGTGACAGATGTTTTATACCTGGATAAAAATTATTACCTGGATTAATGTATAATGGGAGCCTAAATGAATTCTCTTCAACTTTATGTATATTAGGAAATATTCTATGAAATTTTTTTCCTTTCTTGTTTTTACTTTTTTATTGTGAAAATATTGTACAGAGGGGTTACAATTACATAGGCAAGATAATGAGTACATTTCTTATCAAGCATTATAGCCTCCTCCCGTGTTTCCCCTTCCCATCTTCCCCTCCACCCCCCACCCAATCCTCCCCGCTCCACATCCCCCCCCACCAAAGTTGTAAAGTTAGTTTTTCCACATAATGACTTGTACATCTCATTGTTGCAATGGATTCACCTGTATCCCTATTTAATCGATTTGTTTTTTCCCTTCCCCTCCACAAATTATACCGACATAAAATACAGTGAAAGCAGGGGTTATACTATGGGGGAGGGACATACAAAGCAACAAAGAAATAATCTTATAGATGTGTTAGAAACAATCGCATGAAAGAAAAAATATTGGAATACATATCTTAGGGTTCATTTCCCTAACATCACCTTATCTGACCTTTTCTGCTTGACATATACTATATTTTGCAAATAAGGGAAACCATGGGACCTATGTTTCTTTGGGCTTGGCTTACTTCACTTAATATAATTTTTTCCAAGCCTTTCCATTTCCTAACGAAGGAGGCATAGAATTCCATTGTGTATATATACCACATTTTCTTGATCTATTCATCTACTGAGGGGCATCTGGGTTGGTTCCATATCTTAGCTATAGTAAATAATGCTGCAATAAACAGTTGTGCTGGTAGCTTTAGTGTGGTCTTGTTTGTAAACATTTGGGTAAATGCCCAAAAGTGGGATTGCTGGGTCATAGCGAAGCTCTATGTGGAGTCTTTTGAGGAACCTCCATACTGCTTTCCAAAGTGGATTCTATGAAAATTATTATAGAAAATGAATTAATCTGTACTTTAATGAACCTGCCTTATATAGCATAATGTTATAATTTCCCCCAGCTTAAAATTAAGATCTAAAATCGCATTTTACTTAACAAATTATATATGGTGATTGATGAACAATTTCCTTTTGCAACCTAAATAAGAAATTGAAAAAAAAAGAAATTGATTTTATATTGAACTAGTGAATACCTAATTTACTATCAGAATGTGGTCCCTAGTTTTAGTCTATAGCTCTGTAATAATAAATATTGGAATTAGTTGGGGTGGGGCAGTTAATGTGCTCATTAGGTTCTTAGAAGAAATCATAACAAAAGCTGTCTTATATATATGCAATATTAATACAGCTCCTAATATAATGAAGGAGTAGAAGGAAGGACACACTATAATTATGATAGAAATAGAAAGGCTTGGGCTGATAATGTGGCTTAGTGGTAGAGTGCTTGCCTAGCATGCATTAAGCCCTGGGTTCAATTCCTCAGTACCACATAACCAGAAAAAAACAGAAGTGGTACTGTGGCCCAAGGGGTAGAACTCTAGAGTTGAACTTAGAGAGGCTCAGGGACAGAGCCAAGGCCCTGAGTTCAAGGCTCATGACAGTTAAAATATTAAAAAAGAAATAGAAAGGCATTAGTGTTAGTTGACATCAAATAGGTTAGTGTCTATATATTGAAAGAAAGAACCTGGCAATCATCCCCAGCAGGATGATTGTTAGCAAACAAGTTCATTGTCTCCCCCATATAGAATGGGGAAGTACTGTATGTCAAGAACAAATGGAAATCAGAAATATATATCTCTAAACATATTGAAATGAAAAAAATCTAACAATTATTTCTGCACCAACAATTTCTATGGGTAAATGGAGGTACACACACACACACACACACACACACACACACACACACACACAGAGTATTATCAGTCTCCATTAAAAATGTCTTGCTTTGATATGAATCAAAATTTAAACCATTGCCTCTCACTGTACATGCCTTCTTTTTCAATACACACAGAAGCACCAGCATAGATGCAGTATTCTTCTAAAGTTCAGAGCTTTCTTTCTTCTCTTTTCCTTTTTTTGCGGGGAGTGGGAGGAGAGGAGAGGGAATGGGGAGAAGGTGCTTGTCCAGCGGCTTGAACTCAGAGCCTGGTATTTTACTTGAGCTTTGTAGCTCAAGGAAAGTGGCGCAGTCACTTAATCAAGAGCACCACTTCAGGCTTTTTTTGGTGTAGTTTATTGGAGATAAGAGTCTCACAGACTTTACTGCCCAGGCAGGCTTCAAACCATGATCCTTAGATCTTAGCCTCCTGAGTAGCGAGTATAGTAGGTGTGAACCAACAGTGCCTGGCACAGCTTTCTTTTAAGGACAATTCCTGTGTTATAACCTATGTCTAGTCATATGAACCAGATGCTTACAAGCATTGTTACTACTCTTGTATTATTTTTCAATTATAGCTTTAAAAAAATATTGTGGTTAAGAAGACTGCATTGTGTGTCTTTCTTCTGCTATTAATTGGCTGTGTGACTTTTGGTAAGTCATTTACCTTTTCTAGCTATTTTCTTCCTGTAGTTTGTTTTGTTTGGTTGTAAAAAGAAAGGCTTAGGGTACTATAAAAAAAAGGCTTAGATAGGGATACAGATTGACCCATTGCAACAATGATGTGTACAAATGCTATGTCAAAAAACAAACTTTACAATTTAGGTTGGGGTGGGCGTGTAGTTGAGGAGGTGAGAGGGAAGAGATGGTAGGGGAAAAACAAAGGAGGAGGCAACAATGCTGGATAAGAAATGTACTCATTACCTTGCTCATGTAACTGTAACCTCTCTGTACAGTGTTTTCACAATAAAAACAATTAAAAAAGAAAATAAAAGGCTTAGAGTAGTGATCACTAAGAACTCCTTCCACTTTAATAGTTTTTGAGTTGTAGTCAGAATTTCAGAAATGGCAGACTTGAATGTTTTATGTCTTTTTCTCTCTACTGAATTCACTGCCTATGTAGCATGATTGAAGAAAAAGAATTTGTCACAAATTATTCTCATTGAGAATATTCTGAAATTCTTTTGTCTAGTTTAATGTGTACTATACTTTCTGAGACCTGTTCCAATTGGTTTCAAAACAAGTAAGCATTATCCTACAATGTGTCAACCAATCTCAAGTTAACTTACCTTCTCTTCTTCAGGCCAGCCATTGCTTTGTCTTACATAACACTAGCACTCACACTTCTGTGTGCAAATTCTTACCAGCTTATTCGCAAGAGAACTAGGTGTGCAAATTAGCAGTTTTGAACTTGTGTAGATCTTGTAACCTCTCTAGGCATTTGTTTCTTCATGTATAAAATAGTGTGCTAATTACTGCCTTTTGTTTTCACCACTAAGTAAAAAAGACCTTGGAACCTATGCTATTCCATTTTAGGTTATTATTATTGATCTTTTTATGACTATTCTTTCAATTAATTATTGAGAACCAATTTTTTATTTTGATAAAATTCTGGTTCAGAAATCAAAGAAAGGGAATAGCCTTTCCTCCATGAATGAAGGAAGACAAAAATAAATGCAATATAATTTACTACATTCTGCCATAGTAATATGTTAAAGTACGATCCTAATAAAAAAGGAGTAATTGCCTAAATCTGCTTGTGCTGGCCAGAAAAGCCTTCATAAAGAATGTGACAGAGTCTGGAAAAATTCACAGGAGTGTGACAAGCAGATTTTGATAAGCATGTTTAAGGATTTTATACCTGACTTATAAGTTGAAGACTCCTAAGTCAACATCAACAACTTCAGTCAATCATTTGTGCTCACCATGTTCCTGTTTCATAGTGAGTTTAAAGTGATTTCATTCTCCTAGGGGAGGGACGAACCCTGAAAGAGAGACAAAAATTGTAATTGCCAGAAGTTCCCATTTTCGTAGTGCTTTGTGTGTTTGGCCTCAGGGTTCTTAGCGCTAAAAGCATATTGGACTATAGATGGAAGCAATAAAATACCAGTAGTGCTGAGAAGAAAATAAGAGTTCTGATTCATGTGCTACCAAAAATTACTTCCAAATGAGCTTAGAATTTCATCTTGGGAGATCTATTTGCCATGTGTAGCATAAACAAAATGCACATACCAAAAAATTCTTTCTCAGAGAAAGATATCCTTTAAAAGATGAAGAAAATAGAAATAAACCGAAGGAGCTGACATTATGGATTAAGACTTTTTTCAACATGTTCACATTCAAATGAATGACAGCCAAATTAGATAATGCTGCTCTATTAGTTATCAATATTTATATTATCTACTGTTCAGCTAATGAGAATATCAAAATAAATGTATGGTATATTCATATGGGATATGTGTAATTGGAAACAGTTCTAAATTGAGAATATACATTTTTTTTAGTTAGTTTCTCTCAGAGTTTATCAGTGGATAACATAGGCAAGATCAATTAACAAGTTAAATATTTTGTGGAAGAAACTCACTTCATATCCATGCAATGTCTAACCATGTTTTTTGTTTATTCTCTTTTACGCTTCACTCATTCTGCTAGTTCAAATAGTTGACAGTAGAGTCTTTTATTCTTTTGAGATATTTTGAATAGAATATTCAAAATCAGTGAACCTTATATGTTTCAACACCATATAATATCTTGCTTAGGCATAAAAATTAATTTCAGCTGTTGAGAAAGTGAGTCAAGTATCATACTTCAATAACTTTCATAGCTTCAAATAAATTATAGAAAATACTTCTTTTCTCTTTCCCATTTGTTAATTTCCTGCTGCTTCTGTATGTTTTTGTTTTGTTTTTCTAGCAAACAATTATTACCCAGGCACTCAGTAAATATTTTTTGTGTGTGTCCTCATTCTATACCTCATAGAGGAGAAATATAGGAATGAGGCTCAGTAGACTTATTAGATACATTGGCATATTTAAAACTAAAATGTTATCATTACTATTAATCATGTTACCAGTTTTTCTTTCAACAAAAGAAATTTGTGCAATTATTTATTTGATAAATAAACTTTGGGACAGCTTTGAGATGAACATTAAAATGGCTTTTCACAGGCTAAAGGGTATCAAATACTCATGGAGTTTTATGTTATTACTCCATCTTGCTTCTTCGATCTCCTAGATAGTTTTTAGAGCCTGTCCTTTTTTTTCATGGTCAGTGACACTTTTAGTTCTAGACTTCTACCATTTTCTACTGGACTGTGACAATGATCTCATGACTCATGTCCTGGAATCCTGAAGATAACTTTGAATTTTCACAATTAAACTTGTTTAACAAAGAACTATGGTGGGCTCTTTTTGTAAACAAGTTTACAATAGTTTGTGAATAGTTAACAATAGTTTGTAAACTATTGTTTACAAAAGTACTTAATGGCTAGAACATCTATGGTTAGTTCCAAATGGACTACTAGCACTTTTTACTTTCTTTCCACACTAGGAAAGGTCCAATCTAGAAAGTTACATGAGACAACAGCAAATTCATTACTGGATGGAAAAATTTTGACCATGTATCAAACTAGAGTAAGTGTAGCTTGATGATATACACTTGTAATCTCAACAATTTGAGAAGCTGGATTGAGCTTGCACTCAAGGGCAGCCTATGCTATCTAGTGAGACAGAAACATAAACAAAACCCTACAAGAAGACTAAGAGGCCAGTGTGTAATGGTCTTTATGTCCTAATGGTTCTCATAGTTGGTATTCACAAAGAATATGGAAACCAAGTCCAAACTTTGATCAGTTCTCAGAGATGCTCTTCCTTCTATTTTAAATAACTGTTCTTTTGAAATATAAACTTGCTGTTAGTTCTCTGTAACCATGTTCTCATATGAAAACTGTTAATTTCAAGAACCTCTCATCTCACTTAAACCATCTTCACCTTTCCATGGCCTCAATCCTGTCTAAATCGAAACTATAATTGGAAAACCAAAGTGAACATCTGCATTTAGTTAGACTTATAAGGCTAAATTAATCATACAGTAAGTTTTATTCATTCATTAAAGGTAATTTGCCTTTGAAGAAATTAGAATGAATTTCTGCACAAAAACATCATTTGTATAATTCCTGATCCAAAAAAACTAAGCTATTTTGAGACTCATTAAAATCTTCAATTCACAAAGCTCATAACATTTAAAGGAAACTTTAATGGAATATAGGTGTTATAAAACTGGTGGACTTACTGATACATAGAATTCTAGTAACCTCAAATCCCTATTTTATGCTTCATAAGGTGATTTCTCTTTGCTTTACTAATAATGTGGTAATTAATGTTATGAAAATGACCTTGAGAAACTGAAAAATCCTGGTGTGCCTCAGTAATAATTTAATTTTCTTGGTAAGCTTAATTTCTCCAAGCCTCATTCCGTGGGGATTCAGAGAACTATTGCCTTATTGACAGTATTACAAATATTCCAAATAATCTTTTATTTCCCCCCCCCCGACTGGCAGGATTCAAGTCCCTGTGTTCTCTGTTTCCACAACACATCTGGAGTTGTCTCATACATACTAACAATGTATCATCTATGGTTCCGATTTTTTTGTTAATGCACAAATGAGCTACTGAGTACTTCCTAATCTACACTGGTTAGAATATATAGCTTTGAACATAACTGGTAAAACCCTCTGGTGCTGTGTCTTGCTATAGATCCAGTTCCTTCCTGCAAAGTGTTTTTCCTTTGGACAAAACATCTAGAAGTCACATTTAGTGAGATGCCTATATGTGAGCCAAGGATATAACCTCCTACTGCTCCAATTTCACCACTAACATAGTAGTGTGGTGCTCAGTGCATCAGTAGCTGTGTTTCACAGGACACTTCATTAAAACAGTTCCTTCCACTTCCACTCTGATCCTTTTCTCCTTAGGGGCTTTAAAAAATGTTTCAACTCTTAGCTACCTGAAGAGGACCCTAATACCATGTACCACTTCATTACTCTCCTTCCTCACTTTTGTTCAGACACCTAGGCATCGATCTTTCTTTTCCTGGAAGCCAAGTATAAATAAAATGCAAGTATATATCATTTCATGCAAATAGAAATCTAAGGGCCCACCAACTGCCTTTAGTTAATCACACATACCCAGATAATTTCCCTTGAGCTCAGCTAGGACCACCCTGGCTACATAGCCTTAGGATTATTTTAATCTATTGCAACTCTTTGAAAATAGGCAATCCATGTAAAATATATGGTAACTCTATTAAGTACAATATTTGACCAGAATACTTTATTCCCCAGCTGTGCTGGAGAGTAGACTATGCTTTATATAAATGTCATTGAATTCATTTTCAAAAGACATGTCAACTATAATGTCTTGTATTCTATTTGACTCTTTTCTTT
This sequence comes from Dipodomys ordii, assembly GCF_000151885.1. Lineage (NCBI taxonomy): Eukaryota > Metazoa > Chordata > Mammalia > Rodentia > Heteromyidae > Dipodomys > Dipodomys ordii. The sequence continues at coordinate 1,075,802 of NW_012267394.1, read as the reverse complement.
GGGCCAGAAGTGGATGTCCTCATTTTCTGATATGATTGTTCCTTACATAATAAAACTAAACATTATATCATGAACAACTAAAAGAATATGTAACAATATTACACATAGTTTACATAGTATATTTGTACAATTTTCCAGCATCAGAAAAATGCTTTCTGGTTTCAGTGGTTTTAAAATATGTATACATTTGAAATTAATATTATAAAATATAAAAGTATCATAAATGCTTTTAAAAATGTTTCCAAAAGTTGTCAGAATTGTTTGTGACAAAGTAAATTTTGACCATTAAAAACTGAAGGTATAAGCCATGTGCTGGTGGCTCATGCCTGTAATCCTAGAGATCTGAGGATTGCAGTTCAAAGCCAGCTCTGACAGGAAAGTCTGTGTACTTTTATCTCCAATTAACCACCAGAAATCCCGAAGTGGTCCTGTTGCTCAAAATGATAGAGCACTGGACTTGAGCAAAAAGCGTTCAGAAATAGTGCCCAGCTCTTGAGTTCAAGCCCCATGAGTGACAAAAAAATTGAAGGCATTATAATAGTCACAATGAAAAAGTTAAAAAATAAGTTATTTTGTTAATGTTTAGTAAGAATTAGGACTAGAATATGAAGTGTAGTGTCTGAGATTTCCTATAGATTTTTCATGTAAGTCTTCATCATAAATAAATTATTGCTGAATTATGTCCAAAAGCCAGAAGTATAAGAAAGTTACAAGATAAACAATGCAGAAGACAAACTGACCTTTTCCAGAAGTCTTGATATTGACCAAAGGTACCTCAAGGTATATCAAATATCTATCAAAGCATCTGTATTATATCCTGCATATGGAGATCCTTGAGATTAATGCAAATACCTTCTCCGCTTGTTGAATTCTTCATTCTAATTCATCTTTCTTATCTTTGTTTTTGTTGGTCCTGGGCCTTGCTGGTGCTCTACCACTTAAGCCACAGCAATATTTCTGGCTTTTTCTGAGCATTTTATTACAGATAAGGGCCTCACAAACTGTTCTGGCTTCAAACAGCAGTCCTCAGATCTCAGTCTTCTGAGTAGCTAGGATTACAGGCATGAACCACCAATGCCCAGCTTATCTTTATGTGAGTATTCTTTTTTTTTGTCGGTTGTGGGGCTTGAACTCTGGGCCTGGGCGCTGTCCCTCAACTCTTCAGCTCAAGGCAACCGCTCTACCACTTGAGCTACAGCGCCACTTCCGGTTTTCTAGTGGTTTATTGGAGATAGGAGTCTCACAGACGTTCCTGCCCGGGCTGGCTTTGAACTGGGATCCTCAGATCTCAGCCTCCTGAGTAGCTAGGATTACAGGCGTGAGCCACCAGCCCCTGGCCAATGTGAGTATTCTTTATTCACCTTTTATCAGAAAAAGTTGCCCTAACCCCAACCCCTCCAAAGCAATTAGAGGCAGGCCTCTGCCTGGAATTGTGTCCATTGAGCAACTTTTGTCTGGTTGTTTGGTCCCTCATTCTTCCTCCAGTTTTTGATCAAGTTGTTCAATTACTTCCTGTAAGAAGCACACTTCTACCCTCCCATTTTGATCTGCATATCCTTGCCATGTGCTTTTCTATCTCCATCTTTGCGGCGAACGCCTTCTCGGCCAGCGAGGAAGAATGACCACTACACCAGGAGTCTTTTTAGATCACGCTTTATTGGAGAGCCTTTGAATTGATGGGAGAGCCTGAGCGCGAGAGCGCGTGTACCCAAAACATGGCTGTTTATATAGGGAATAGGAACCGTTTTTCCCATTGGTCGTCTGCCTTTCGCCGTCACCAGGTGCCACGGGATTGGCTGGGGACTCAACCTGGCTCGCGCATGCGCAAAGCCCAGGACCCACCGTCCTGCCAAGCACTGCCTAATATGGAGTTACCTCAAAACTGCAAGGAAGTGGGCGGCGCCTTCGCGCCGGCTCCCCACAGTTCCCCCTTTTTGTTTTTTGGCAACAGGTAAGAGTAGAGGTTGGGCCTCTGTCTAAAACATTAATGAGAGGACCTTGCACTGGTCTTCGCCTGAGGGGCGCGCCTTCCCCAGTGATGACCAGGCCTGTCCGATGCCTTTTTTGCAGAGGTGGGATCTTGGGCATCAACCCACTTGCAACCCAACATGCTCTTCTTGAGGAGATGGTCCTCCTCAAGTGTAGTGCACTTGCCTCGCACCCTGTCCCAAATTGCAAGTTGTATACCTGTCCCGGTGTAATGGGATCCCCTGATCCCTCGGGGTGCTAAGGCTATGCAGAATGGTATGGCTTAATTGCCTCTCAGGGCCAACAGCCAGATCTGGGGTGAGGATCCACTCTCCAAGGCGGCTAATGCTTGTGAGATAACAACCTTGTCCCTTCTGGTTTGGGCTCGAAGGCGACAGACCAACCATAGGCAGACCACGTATCCTCCCAGGCAGCAGGCTCAAAACATTCTGACTCCCACCCACTCTTTGAAAAAGGACACTGCAGAGGCAACCCAGTCAGTAAATTGTCCCAGAGTTACAGGGTGATCTTTAAAAGCTGTCCCCGAACTAGATCTTCAATCTCCTTTCCCCACTCCCTAGATCTTAAAAAAGGGAGTCTGCATGCAGGGGCATAGGAACTGGCCACGCCCTGGTAACAGCCCCCAGCATAGGTTTAGCTATCACAGGGGTTGCTATTAGCACTGTTGCTAACAGCAGGAGGATCAGCTGCATCAGGAGACGAGTGGATGGCATCTTCATTTTGCGGGTCTTCTTTTTCAAGAGGGGGTTCTTCTGCAGTCTCCACTGGCCTGGCCAGTCTTGTTGGCACCCTGTGAGGTACTTCTTGACTCTGTGGAAAAACACAAACCGCTCCCCTGGATCTCGTTATTACCGGATCCGGTCCATACCATTTATTATTAATAACATCCTTCCACATAACCATGTCTTTAGTATCCATGGGGTCTCTTGTCATATGCTGGTCTGCGGCAGACTGATCGTTGTCATTTAGAATTAAAAAATTAAGGGTAAAGAGCGCAAAAGAAAGTCTTTCCCTGGGGGACGCTGACTCAGCAATTCCCCCTTTTTGTTTTTGAAGCATTTTTTTAATGTTTTTATTAGCTCTTTTCACTATACCTTGTCCTTGAGGATTGTAGGGCAATCCAGTGGTGTGGGCAACTTGTATTTGTGTGCAAAAGGCGCGAAAACCATGGGAAGTATAAGCAGGGCCATTATCCCTCTTAAGTCTGAGGGGCTTTCCCCAAGCTGTCCAAGCTTCTAAGCAGTGTATTTTGACGTGAGACACCTTTTCTCCTGCCAAAGGTGTGGCATGAATGACACCAGAAAAGGTGTCCACAGACACATGTAAATATTTCAACTTACCAAATTCTGTCAGATGACTAACATCCATTTGTCATAGGGCATTTGGTCTCAACCCCCTGGGGTTTACCCCTACATGGGGAGGATGAAGAAAGGTAACACAAGATTTATAGGCATTAACAATATCTCTTGTTACATGCCTGGACAAATTATATCTTTTTCTAAGGGTATTTGTGGGTACATGATACAATCTATGAAAGTCTTTTGTCAATTCTACAGGATCAGCAGCAACCAGGGCCACAGCCCGAGCTGCCTGGTCCGCCAGGGCATTATACTTTGCCATCGGGCCCGGCAACATAGAGTGGGCGCGAATATTTCCAATATAAAAAGGGTGTTTTCTGTTTGAGATAAGGGATTGAATCTGTAACAAAACATTAGAAATTGTACTGGCCTGCTTAATTGAAGCAGCAACTTTAAGGGAAGCAACGGCATTTACAACATATAATGAATCAGAAAATAAGTTTAAAGGTTGATCAAATCTTTTAAAAACTTTAAGCACAATTAAACATTTTACAGGCTGTGGGACATTTAGCCGAAAATTAAAGACCACCGGCTGTTGGTGTCCTTGAACAAAAAAGGCACCTTGTCCAGATTTTGATCCATCCGTCAGGATGGTCAGGGCACTAACTAGGGGCTCCTTTGAAGTAACGACAGGAAAATACACTAAGTTTTTATTAACAATGGCAAGCAGGGGATGCTTAGGATAATGATTATCAATTACATTGGGAAACGAGCAAACAAAAATTGCCCACATATCCACGGTAGCGGCCAAAATCTCAACTTGTTCATGGGTATATGCATCAAACAATACTTTATGCCCAAAAGTGCTTGCTTAGCCACCAATTTAGGAAAGTATTGAACTGTTTTTGCTCCCACAGAATTGCCATGAAGCCACCACAAGGGGCCATTTTGTCAAAGAACCCCCGTGGGATAATTTTTTGTTTTTAATATACATAAATCGATAGGTAATTTTAAATCAACCCGTGAAAGTTGAGCCCTAGACAAAGCTGCCTCAACCTTTTGTAGGGAATTTAGTGCTAAAGGTGTCAGGGATCTAGAGGAGGTGACTTCAGGGTCGCCCTCCAAAATGGCAAATAAAGGTAACAACTCTGACCGAGGGAGATTAAGAAACCCCCTTATCCAATTAATATCTCCTGCCAATTGCTGAAAATCATTAAGTGTTTTAAGGTGACCAGTTTGAATGGAAAGTTTTTGTGGCTTAATCTCATTGGGAGAAACAATGGTTCCCAGAAATTGACCAACACTAGTCTGTTGAACCTTTTTAGGGGCAATAATCAATCCCTTGTCAGCTAAGGTCTCCATTACCTGCCCAAACACTTTATGAAGAATCTATCGAGGGAGCAGCCAACAAGATATCATCCATATAATGGATAATCCGTACTTTTGGAAATTTTTTCCTAACAGGGGCCAATGCAGCTCCTACAAACAATTGACAAATTGTTGGGCTATTAGCCATCCCTTGGGGGAGAACTTTCCACTGATAGCGATCATCTGGGGTTTCATGATTAACAGAGGGCAAAGTAAAGGCAAAGAGCTCCCTATCCTTCCCACAAAGAGGTATGAAAAAAAAACAATCCCTAATATCTAAAGTTACAATGGGCCATTCTCGTGGTAATGCAGAAAGTAATGGAAGTCCCCTTTGAATGGGTCGCATAATTTGCATCTGGGCATTTACTGCTCTAAGGTCATGTAATAACCTCCATTTCCCAGAGGCCTTTTTAATCACAAAAATTGGGGTATTCCAAGATGACACTGAAGGTTCTACATGTTCCAGCTGTAGCTGCTCCTGGACAAGAGTTTGAGCCGCTTCCAATTTTTTTTGAGAGAGGGGCCACTGAGGAACCCATACCGCCTTTTGTGTTAACCAAGGTATGGGTACCACACCTTTAGTGGAAGCCTTGTTTTTAGAGGCCCCTAAGAAAAACCCAAACCCTTTTTGTCCTGCTTAGGAAGTGGCTTTATCGGCTCCTTGTGTCCTTGGAGACATCGACCAAGCCCCAAGGCTGGAACAAATCCTTGCTGTTTCATCATATTCTGACTGGCCTCAGAGTAATCATTAGTTAGAGTTAACTTTAGCTGTTGCTGCACATCTCTTTCCCAAAGATTGACAGGGACATCTACCACAAATGGCTGCATTTTTCCAACCTGGCCTTCATTTGTTTTTTAAGTCAATTCTTTTGTACTTAACTGTGGGGCATCAGCATAGCCCAGCCCTTGCAAGGTCTGGGAGGATTTTTGAGTTGGCCATTGCTTTGGCCACTCCCCTCTTTGGATGATGCTTTTATCTGCCCCTGTATCCACCAGTCCCTCAAATCTTCTCCCTTCCACTTGGAGAGTTAGCATGGGTCTTTGGTCTAAGGTTATGGACAGGCACGTAAGGTCGACTCCAGTGGAGCCTAGCCCTTTATCTCCTCTCTTTATCTCCTTAGCAGGGAAGTTGCCATGAAGAGAAGGCAAAAGCAGGAGCTGTGCAATCATAGCATTAATAGTTAGCCTTCGAAGCAAGGCAATGGTATAATTGGCCGTCACCCCATAAGTTCTGACTGCCTCAACTAAATCTTTTAACTGGGAGTAGGAAACCGGCTCAAGAATTCTCTCATTGGTAATGGGATTCTCAAAGACTGGAAAGGCGGCCGCCAGCCGCGACCAAGTGCTCCCTTCTATAAAGTGACTCCGCCCTGCCTCCGGGCACGGAGGGGGGGCCAACGGGTGAGGGCCAGCTCCTTTCCTCCTTTTTGGCTGCTGTGGTACTCCTATTGTTTGGGGACACCATCCCCCATATCTGTCTGCCTCATACTCAGCCGCAGCCTCTTTTAAGTTTTCATCATCAGCTGGATCGAACTGCTCTCCCTCCTCCTCTAACATTTTTTCCTCTGAGTAACTCACAGGATCACTGCGTTCTTGGTCCAGCCCTTCCACATGTAGGGCTGAAAACCGGTTTGCCTTCCAAGAAGGGTATAGGGGTCTCCTTGAGACCCCCTCTTTGTGGTCATCCCTAAGACCCTTTTCCTTTTCCTTTTGTGAGGGCTGTAGTCCCTCCTGTCTTAACTCTTTAGGATCCTTTTGTCTTCTTTCCCTTTTTCTTTTAGGCCTATTTTCCTCCCCTTTACTGGATGCTGACTCTGATAGACTATCCTGATGCTGTGTTAGTACTTTGCGTCCTTCCTGGATTAAATCAAACCCTCCCTCCTCGAGGCAAGTGCGCACCATCAAAAAGACAAACCACAAGGGAAGAAGCAATGCAAGCAACCAATAATCTACCGTAATCAACATACCGGGGAATACTTACCGACGTCTCTACCGGGGGATACTTACCGACGTCTCCTCTCCGCGTGTTGAGTTCTGGCTCCTGTTCGGCCTCTCGCGCGGGTCCCGGGTTTCAGCACCACTTGCGGCGAACGCCTTCTCGGCCAGCGAGGAAGAACAACCACTACACCAGGAGTCTTCTCAGATCACGCTTTATTGGAGAGCCTTTGAATTGATGGGAGAGCTTGAGCGCGAGAGCGCGTGTACCCAAAACATGGCTGCTTATATAGGGAATAGGAACCGTTTTTCCCATTGGTCGTCTGCCTTTCGCCGTCACCAGGTGCCACGGGATTGGCTGGGGACTCTACCTGGCTCGCGCATGTGCAAAGCCCAGGACCCACCGTCCTGCCAAGCACTGCCTAATATGGAGTTACCTCAAAACTACAAAAACTACAAAAAAGTTATCTTGTAATATGTCCATGGCACTATCCTCAAGGATTAGCAATATAACTGAACTAGTATGAGGCATGCACAGGTCTACTTATTAAGCACAGATAGAACTGATTTAATGAATTGAGAAGGTAGTGAATGAATCAAACAAGCCAAGATTTAATAATTCAATTGTTTGCTGTTCAGAGCTCCATTCTACTGGGAAGAAATTTTGATAATGAAATATGATACCTATATCGGAAGAACAAATAAGCACAGAAGAGACGCATTCATTTTGGCAGATTAAGGAAGGCATTACAGAATAAGTGACATCTATACTGGGCATGATAATTGTTGTTCTTCTGAATGACATTTCATGTTCAAAAAATCCTTTCCATTTTGCTCTCTCCAACATCATTTTGGTGTTTAACTTTAGTGTGCTATGCTGAGTTCAAAGTGAAAAAACAGCAATTTTATTGCCACAGAAGCAGTTATCAGCTAATTATTATGATTTAAAGGTTATCCACCATATGCTTGGATGAGCAATAACCAAGGTTCAATTACTAATTGACTGAAAGCTGTCCTTATTGACTGACAGCAAATTATCTAGGCCAAAAGACCTGCTAAAAGACTGAATTGGGCAGTAATTTAGGCCAGTTGTTCACACACAAGGGTGATTTTGCCTTCCAAGGACATTTTGCAAGGTCTAGAAACATTTTTGGTTATTACCACTAAGGAAAAGAGGTACTAATGGTATCTGTTGAGGGAAGCCAGGATTATGAACAACATCTCTTAATAAAAAAATTCAATAGTCCTAAAATTGAAAATCTTGGCTTCAGGGTTATTGGCTAATAATTTTTTTATCATTTGGAAAACAATGATCCAAATTATGAATTTATATAAGAAAATTTATGCAAGACATTTATACTAGATAAGTTAAAAGTGCATCCATTTGTCACATAATTTAATATTTTAAAATTAGCTTCAATTATTGATTTGATCACTGTGGTTAACAGTTTCTGTACCATTATGTCCTTGTTCATATGGCTTCTCTCAAGTATCTCATATTATAGGCATGAGATATCTTATCAAGCTTTAATTTGTATTATTTCATTTTTATTTATTCATTTATTTAAAATTTTTATTTTCAAATTGTTATATATGGGGGTTACAATTCCCCATATCAATTTATATATCTAGTGCATCTTCATCAGAGTCACCCTTTCCTTCATTCTTACCTTCTATCTACTTCTTCCCCTAATGTTTTACTTTCCTATTTCCTCTTACAATATTATAACTGTATTTGTGTATGGTTCCCTTTTCTATTAATCTACTATGTTCCCACTAGCCCACCCCTCTCAATCAAAACATGCTTCAGATTCCTGATATTCATTCTGTTGAACAGTTAGTAGTTTGAAAGGTTTATTTCACATTGTAGCATTTCATTATTGCATATACTAACACAAATTGATTGTATATGTCCCTGTGTTTGTACATGAGAGCTTATATTTGTGTATAAGATACAGATATCTGAGAAAATTTGTGCCTTTTTGTCTTCCTTGGCACAGCTTACTTCACTTAGTATGACTTTTTTCCCCCGATTCATTCATTTCCAAGCAAATGACATAATTTTAATCTTCCTAATGGATGAATAAAGTTCCATTGTGCACGTGCGTGCATGCACACACACACACACACACATACCACATCACAGATCACATCATTTTTTATCCAATCATCCATCCTAGATCTTCTGGGTTGTTTCCATAACTTGAGTGTTGTGAAACAGTTCTACAATAGACATGAATATGCAGATACCTTTGATGCAATTGTTTTGATAAATGCTTTGGCCTATTTATTAAGGCCTATTTCATAAAGGCTTACTTAAAATATAACTTGCCTAAATTATGCTTAAACATAATGGAAGTATATTCCTCTGAAAATATTCTATTCTTAAACTTTAACATAGTATGAAAGATCAAGTGAGAAGCCTGCCATTGGCTAAATTGGGTTAGACAAAAATATGAACAAAATTGATATAGAGTACAAAGACAAATTCCTGCTCATCATTGTCAAATTTTTCTGTTACAAACTGCACACAAGTACCTCATGCCTGTAATCCTAGTTACTTGGGAAGCTGACAATGGGAGAATCAATGTTCTAAGGCTAACCTGGGCATAAAAATCCATGGAATTCTTTTTATTTTATTTTATTTGTGAACATACTGTACAGAGGGGTTACAATTACATGGGCAGGAAAATGCGTACATTTCTTACCAAGCATTGCAGCCTCCTCCTTTGTTTACCCTTCACATCCCTTCCCAGCCTCCCCCCTCCTCCCCCAATCCCAATCCTT
>NW_012267394.1:1052320-1065650 GCF_000151885.1 Dipodomys ordii | reverse complement strand
TGATTTTTGCCATTCTAACTGGAGTGAGGTGGTATCTCAATGTTGTTTTGATTTGCATTTCTTTTATGGCTAGGGATGTTGAGCATTTCTTCATGTGTCTATTGGCCATCCTTCTTTCATGGAATTCTGTCTCTACAGAGGATGGCTGGAAGTAGTAGCATACATCTGTCTCCCATCAAGGATAGGAACCTAAAGTACATCTTGACAGAAAGTGAACCTAATCCTAAAAATAACAAGTGAAAAACATGGCTGGAAAACAGTGGTTCATATCTGTAATTCTAACTAGGCAGAGATTAAAATAGATGCTTGGAATCATGTCTCAAAGCTAGAATAGGCAGAAAAGTTTCTGAAACTCCATCTCCAAAATAAGCAGCAAAACGGTAGGCTGGAGACATGGCTTAGGTGGTACAGTACCAGCTGAGTAAGAAAACCAAGCAAGCACGAGGCCTAGGGCAGTTTATGCCCAGTAATACTGTAAATGCATACATACATAAATGGGAACAAAAGGAATTGCAAGAGTACAAATGAATATATTGTATTTTTGGAAAGTATATGTTTCCTTATTAAGTAGTTAAAAACATCTTGGGAAATAGAAATGTGAATCAAAAGCATTGTTCATTTACTGTCACGTTATCCTTCCCTATTTGTTATTTTTAGCTAGAATATAGTTACAAAAATAACTGCTTTTCCAGCTTGCTTTCTGATTCACATTTCTCAATCACTCTTTTATCTCCATTCAACAATTATTTGTTGAGTATTTACTAAATGACAAGATGTTTTTTAAGCACTGGACCTGTGACATTTTTTCCATAAATTAAGACAAAAACACTTTGCCTCAAGCTGGGTGCATGGCTCAAGTGGTAGAAAACCAGTCTAGCAAACACAAAACACTGAGCTTAATCTTCAGTAGCACAAAAAGAAAATCTCTGCCCTCATGGAACCTGAATTGCATGGGGGATAGCAAGATGATCAACGATAAACATTGGTAGAAAATTTATACTGCATGCTAGAACACAAATACTATGGGGTGGCCTGCCACGCCTACTCCGGTGGAGTCTGCTTAGCATGGGAAACCTGCTTTCAGATCTGAGAATGGGGCTTCAAAGAGGCCTACCTCCTGGAAAGGCTGACAAGCCCCTGGGAAAGATTGTTTCTGTTCCTGTTTTTCTTTTCTTCACTGTATAGGGGTGCCTATTAATCTTTTACTGTTCCTGCTGCTTGTTCTACTTACTCATGCTCAATGTTCCCTTATTCAAGGCTCTTTCTTAAAAGTGTTGATGACTCCAACATCCGATGAGTGTCCTGAGAATATGACTAACTCACCAGAGTTAAATGCTACCCTGAAAGCCCCTCTTATGGAGGCTAGTAGACAAGTCATAAGTAAATATAAAAGTATTGGGGGGTTTCATGATGTCACTTCAGCAAAAGGAATTGTTTGTAAGAGATTTACAAGAAGCTGTGGGCACAGAGCAGAAAGAGTGTATGGCTACTGGAGACTTTCCTTTAATCCTAAAGCATATACAATAGACTCATATAGATATCCTGTAGATAAGAAAGATGTAGAGGGATATTTAGACCAAAAGCTAAAGAAAATTCCTAAAAAGTTGGTAGATGGAAGGTGGCAATGGCTTATCAGAGGAAAATGGTGGAATCCTCCATTATCTAGAGGACCCCAAAGACTTCCCCCAGATCCATAGCCTTTAACAGGTGTGTATGATAAGGATGGCAATCGTTGGGAAAACTACTTAGGAGAAAGAACTTCCTATTACTCTCTTTCATTTACTGAGAGACTTGCTAGATCTAGGCCTCCTTGGTGCTTACTATTAAAGAAGGAACAAGAAAGATCTTATGAGACAGTTAAGGCCTCTATAGAAAAGAGTAAAGGATTATGTGAAAGGGTTACAGAAAAGACACTATGAGCTTAAATTTGATATATGGCCAGATTTAACTAAGTATACTGAATATCATGATTCTTGGCCACAAATTGGGAACCCTCTAAGCACAATTGCTTAGAAAAGATTTAAAACGTATAAAGTACAAAACTAAGCAAAAGTAACTATGAAGTACTAGAGTTCATGCCTTTCTGTTCAGCACCTTGCCTATATGCCTGGTTAATGGTTAATTGGTGATAAACATCGAAACCCATTGTATTTCTTAAAAATAGAGGAAAAGCCGAAAACAAGTGCCTATCGTCATAGCTAGTCATCCAAAAAACAAGATCAGGCGACCAGCTGGTGACCAGCCAAGAACGAAGCCTTACAGCAAAATTGTGTAACCTTTTGCCCTTTCTCATGGAGACTTTTGCTATAAAAGCTTGTTATCCTCTGCATTAAATCACACTCAGCATCCACTCCTCTTGGGTGTGAGTTGTCTGTTTGCCATCTCCCCACCAATTCCAGTTCCTCCACTAGGTGTCCTCCGTTGTCCCGACAGAGCCGGTCCGCGGCAGTGGCCATCTAATGTTGGCTGCTTTTAGCATTTTTACACAGTTCCATTTTACATTCAATATTTATAATCTAAGATTTGAGTACTGATATCATAAGTTTTTCCTTGTAGAGATCATGTATTCATTTTACTAGTTACAATTAGATGACTTTTATGCAAATCCTATTTCATCTTATATGGTTCATAAGCAATAAAAATGAATTCTATAATATTTAAAGGAAGAGTGTATCCAAAGGTGCTACTATTTCCGTTAATTATTTGTCACATTATGTCTGTAATATGTAAGATATGAAAATAGTGAACTTTACCTACAACCATGGCACATTACTTACTTTTACACATAAAGTTCAAAACAAAACTTAAAAGAAGAAAACATGAGAAGACATTTGGTCTTTTCCTAATGACATTTCTAAGTCTATGGCTCTTGTCCCTGTTAATTAAGCATGTTGGAGCAAAGAGCAAACAAAGCAAAACTGTATTTTAATAGTAAAAATATTAATTTTAAATATTAATTCATTCGCAGTGGATTTCCCAAGGAAATCCATATAGTTTATTTCAGAAGACAGCCATGAACATCCTCAAATGGATTCCTAGAGAAGAAATTCTGACAGAAGATGAGGTGTATAGCAAAGCATGTAGTGGAGTAAAACCATATTTTAGTGCCAAACGTATGAAAAATTATAAGTAACTTAAAAAGACATTTAGTTCATCTTGAATTCCTGCCCTCTGGTCCTTGTTCACTGCCAACTGTCAGCTAGTTGATCTGATAAACTAATGCAGTACTTATGTGTCACTCACACTGTATTACCTACATGCCCTTTAAATTCAGGACAATGTTTTAATCCACTGGAACAATTCTGTCAAGAATTTCTTATAGCATAGTTAGCTGAATGAAGAAATACTTGGAGGAAAGACAATCTTTCTCATTCCTGGAAGAATGTCATATATGTGGGAATTCCTCACCCCCCCCCACCAACCAAAAAAGTTTAATGATTTTTTTCTCTCATAATGCAGCTTTATGGTTCTTTTTCAAATTGGCATTTTACCAGGCACTGGTGGCTTACACCCAAAATTTTAGCTGTTCAGGAGGATGAAATTTTAGATCAGGTTTGAAAGTAGCTCAGGGTAGAAAAATCCTTAGCCAGAAAAAAGCAAGAACCAGAAGGATGGCCCTTCAAGTGGTAGAGTGACACCACTGAGGAAAAAAAAAAAAAACAAGAATCCAAGGCTCAAACAACAAGAACAAAAAAAGCTGGCCTTTTTCTGCAAAGAGCACCCATCTTGGTAATGGTCAAAGAATGGATAAAATAGAAGATCTTGAGGCCTGAGGCCAAATTCAGTCTTCTCTTTTTATAAATAAGGTTTTCTTTTTTTTTTCATGCACTATCTCTGACTTCTTTCACACTACAGTTGAGCAGCTGAAATGGAGTTTACAGGATGCACAAAACTGAAACTATTAACTATGTAGTTTTTTTAACTGAGAAATTTTGCAGCAGGTAAATTAAGGGGATTAAGGTATGAACAATGACAAAAACAAATATAGTCTGGAATTTAACCTTCAAAGGTAGTACCAGCTTAAGACAGGAGATCACTTCTGAGGGGACTGGAATTTAGGATGTTCTTTTCAGAGATGTGGGCTTAATTCAGCTGTTGATTTCTGGTTTTGTTTTCAAGTGGCATTTACTACTTTGTATATGGCCCCTGAGACAGAAACTCTGTATTCATCTTGCATGCCAAACAGAATGACTACAGGGTGGTTCCAGGATGACTGGATGAGCCAGGAGTCATGCTCATCCTATAGTCCTCATCTTACTGCTTCCATGGAAACAAAAGACAGTTTGTGCCTGTAGTAGAGTAGATAGACAATAAATGATTTATACTTTCTATTTCTCCCTGATAAACATTACTCATATCGCCTGATCACTAAAACAGTCCTTTTTCATAATGATGGCAGTATTTCTTGGTTTTGATCATCAGTAGAAGTATCTTCTCTGCCTATTTAATTTTCTGTGGACTTAGAGTTTATTGTGCAGACATAGCAGAGAAAGTAGCCACTGAATGGGATCTTTTAAGATGATATTGGTTTCACCAGGTAGCAGGAAGATTGTCATCCTTTTCCTAACATCTTAAGTAGACACATTACTAAGGCTATAATGATTTTAGTAATTATTTATTGAATATATTTTCTGGGCAGTTCATACCTGTTTTCCTGACTTACATGCTTTCCTAAGTTGGGATCATAATCCTTAACTCTAGAGTATAGTTTATTGAGTCTACAACTACTTCAAACTCAGCATTTCCAAATGGAATTGTTTACATTTCTTACTTCCTCCCATATTATCTTTGGTTAATGAAGTAATTATCTAACTATTTTTTTCTCCTCAGAATTTAGAACTACTCAATCACCAATTCACATTCATTATATCTTATTGTTTATTCCAAGCCACCTCTTTTCAACCCCATTTTAACTGCCCTACTTTCAGTATTTGTCATTCTTCTATGGGACTATTTCAGTAATATTTTCAGTTGTCCCTCCAAACTGACTATATGTTTCTGTTTTTTTTTTCTTTCTAGAACATAGGTCCTGTTGGGATCAATATCTTCTCACAAACCTTAAGAGGTCTCCTGTGGCTGATGTAAAGTCTATGCTAGCATTTAGAAACCTTTTATATTCTTACTTCCACTACCACTGTTCTATCTTAGTTGTAATCTCTGACCTGGTAAATTGTGTCAGTGGCTGTTTTCTCTGTTACGTCTTGGCTAGTACACTCTCCTCAACTCTTGTGAGACTTAATTGCTCCTCGTTTTGTACGCTGCTTGTTTTAACACCCCAGTCATAACTGGTGGCTTGTAGACCTGCTGTGTGTGTGTGTGTGTGTTTGTGTTAGTTCATGCATGCATGCATGTGTATGTATGTGTGTATGCCAGTGCCTGGGGCTTGAACTTAAAGCCTAGGTGCTGTCCCTGACCATCTTTCCTTCAAGTCTAGCACTTTACCACTTGAGAGCTCACTTCTGGCTTTTAAATTTTTTCCCTTAAGAGATGCCTTTGAACCTAGATCCTCAGATATCAACATCCTGAGTAATTAGGATTACAGATATGAGCCATAGGCACCCATCTAGTCCTGCTTTTTTATGCTGAGTTCCTCTGTATTAAGCAAATTAGATTTACCTTTGACTTTCCATTACATATCAGGGTGTGTGGCACAAAGAAGTAAACTGCTAATATTTATTGGTTGATAAGTGTGTTAGTCACTGTCCCTATAACCAAAGTCTAAGTGCTTTAAACACTCCCTTTCTAACTCACTCACTCTCACTCTAGTCTCTCCATCTGCCATTTTCAGATCATTTTATTATTTTGATTCTTTCAACTCTTCATCAACCTTGATCCAACAAGTATTTGAATAAAGTACTTAAGCTTATCTACTTTCATCTTTATCACTCTAAATTGTGAGATGCCAACATGAACTATATTTCCAGATGTAAATGCTGTTTGTTTGTTTGAGTCAAGTTCTTGCATCCTATCCTAGATTTGCATCAGTATCCTAGACTGATTTTAGTCTCCTAAGTGCTGGGATTACAGACATGTGCTACTGCTCTCTCTACCCTGTGTCCTTTGTGAACAGGAAGTATTTCAAGTTTACTCCATGTTATTTGAACATTCTAGGATCAAACCTCTCATTTGTTAGTGCCATTTTCAATTAACTATTTGTTTATGACCAATTATAATCCTTTACGTTTTCCTTATTCATCCCCAGCAACTTACCTACTTATTGTGCTATGATATTTTTTCTCTTTTTGTGATAAAATTCATTAGAGAAGGACTACCTGATCTTTTTGCTTTCTCTAAGTCTTGCCACTTCAAAGAATCTTTGAAAGATTAAAAAATTCTAACTCTCTTTTGCGGAGCTGGTACTTTAAAATAAGTGAAATAGTCATTAATGTTACAGGATAAAACCTAGATGTCGGGTCTTCGTCTGTCCCACAAAAGACGGACGGAGTCGGAAGAAAGGTAAGCGTGCCACTCGCCCATTCCCCAGCCTCCCTTAACCTGGGAGACAAGACTCCCTTAGCCCAGGAGACAGTCAGACGCAGCAGGGAATCAAGTGAAGCAGGAACTCAAACTCATTTATTAACACATAGCAAGCACTTTTTAAAGCAAAAAAGACCAGATGTCATGGGAGGGAAGGAAAAGGAACCAGTCACTGTAAAGGTCACACCCTATAGTGCACCTAAGCTTCCACGGTCTGGTTATGCACTAAATGTAAAGCAAATCAGGCTCTGCCCACTCAACTCCCTCTGAGAGCAATCTTTGCTGCCCATGTTCTCCACACCTAGACATGTGGGCTGGGAATGTGGCTTAGTGGTGGAGTGCTTGCCTAACATGCTTGAAGCCCTGGGTTCGATTCCTCAGTACCACATAAACAGAAAAAGCTGGAAGTGGCAGTGTGGCTCAAGTGGTAGAGCACTAGCCTTGAGCACAGAGAGGCTCAGAGAGAATGCCTGGGTCCTGAGTTGAAGTCCCAGGATTGGCAAAAAAAAAAAAAAACCTAGACATGTTAAATCACTTACATTTAACATTGTGGCATGTTTCTCCTATATAGTGCTTAAATATGAAATACAATATGCAGAAATTAACAATGTGGTTTGCATTTACTAATGTCCAGGAGTGACAAAGTCTCTATACAGAAGTTCACATTGAAAGAATTCAAGCCTAAAGCATGGCATTTCTTATTCCAAAGTTTTGTACAGGAAATAAAATCCAGTGCATCTGTAAACTCTCTAAATTCTCATGTAAGCTATTTGTTCAACATGTCCAACCTAATGGAAAAAAATCCCTTTATACCAATTAATAAGGTAACTTAAACAAGATTCGCAATGTGACCAGAATACTCCTCTATAAATAATGGCATATTATCTTGAGAGGAGGGAGGTAAAGGAGAGGACTGTAGATCATTAGCATAGCCAGGAAAGGATATTTCCATTAGTAAGCAGTAATATTCGGCCAAATCTAGGTCAAGATCAAGGATAAAATCACAAGTGAGATGAGTTTTATATTGTGATATGTAGCTAGAGTTTGCATACACAGATGGAATGGCTTGCTTCCCAGAATGCAATCACTAATATATAATAGTGCTCTTATTATTTCTAGTTTGGAAAAGAGGGATTTAAAGCAGAATGTCTCTGGTTCTGACCTCTGTCTCATTCAAACCCAATTTTCAAATGATCCACACTATGTTGGTTGCAGATATTTCACACATCAGCTGTCTCTGGTGGTAAATTCAAGATGCTTAAGGGAGACATGAAATTTTATATTCATTTTTTTCTGTTTTATAAGCTAATGACTCAGACATATATACCTATGGAAATAGCACATCCCAGAATATACATGGAGAAATTCTCTGTGGGCTTAGGACTTCTGTCATATTTCTTCTGACTGTTCAGACACTAGCTAGCTAACCTTTCAAATAGTTATTTTACTTATTTATTTATTTCACAGAAAGCATTTTTTGACTGGGTTGCTTTGCCTCACCACCTTTCCATAACTTTGTTTTTATATCTTAGAGTTCCTTTTCTTAAAATATCAATGCAGAGCCTACTATTCTGACTTTGGAAATCTAGAAAATATCCAAGAAGTATGTCCTTCCAATAAATTTCCACTTTATGTCTATGGATCTAATTCTGTCCCTTAATTGAATGAATTTTCATCTTCTGTTCATAGTTTGGCATTTCCCAAACTTCTAGCTCCTCTTATTTTTCAAAATACATTTGTTCAGGTTTACCCATATTCGTCAAACAAGTAAGTTTAGCTTATATATTAACTATAGCTTATTAAAAAAAGGACCACAAAAAACAAACCCAAGTAAGAATATTGTTCATGCAAACATGCATACATGTGAGTGTGTGTGTGTGTGTGTGTGTGTGTGAACATGTGTCTGTGTGCTCGCATGCATGCTAGGCTAGTATTTACATTAAACCACTAAACACTGACTTGATTAATTAAGAAATAGGTATTGTGTGCCTCTTTTGTATTAGGTAGCATATTAGGCTTATTGTTGAGAGTATTTAAGTAGAAAATCATACGAACATAGCTAGCAAGATCAATAGAAAGCCTATGGACTGGGAGAAGATCTTCACTAGCAACACAATGAACAAGGGCCTCATATCTAAAATATACTTAGAACTCAAAAAACTAAATCCCCCTACAACAAATCCTCAAAGAAACAACTGCTCAATAAATAAGTGGGCTAAAAATATAAAAGAGAAACTTCACTGAAGAGGAAAGAAGGATGGCCAATAGTCACATGAAGAAATGTTCAACCTCTCTAGCCATAAAAGAAATGCAAATCAAAACAACATTCAAATTCCACCTCACTCCAGTTTGAATGGCTATAATCAAGAAATATAATAACAACAGATGCTGGAGGGGATGTGGCCAAAAGAGAACCCTACTGCATTGTTGGTGGGAGTGTAAACTTGTTCAGCCACTTTGGAAAGCAGTATGGATGTTCCTCAAAAGAGTCCACATAGAGCTCCCCTATGACCCAGCAATCCCACTTTTGGGCATTTACCCAAATGATCATAAACAAGGCCATACTAAAGCTACCAGCACAACTATGTTTATTACAGAATTATTTACCATAACTAAGATATGGATCCAACCAAGATGGCCCTCAGTAGATGAATGGATCAAGAAAATGTGATATATATACACAATGGAATTCTATGCCTCCATCAGAAAGAATGACATTGCCCCATTTGTCAGGAAATAGAAAGACCTGGAAAAATTATATTAATTGAAGTAAAACAGTCCCAAAAAAACATAGGTCCCATGGTTACCCTTATTTGTCTGGGACAAGTAGAAAAGGTCAAAAGCTGTGTACATATGACCAGATAAGATGATGTTAAGTAAAATGAACCCCAAGATGGAGTCACAACTGTTTTTTTTCTTGCTATTGTTTTTAATGTATTTAAAATGTACTATGTGATTTTTTTTGTTTCTTTTGTATGTTCTTCCCCCATGGTATAAACCCTGTTTTCACTGTATTTGATGTTGGTGCCCTGCATCTTGTATATACATTTTTCTAATTTGAGGAGGGGAAGGGAAATAACAAAATGCTGAAATAAGGATATAGGTTGACCCATTGCAACAATGAGATAAACAAGTCACTATGTTGAAAAAGAACTTTCCAATGTGGGGTAGGGCGGGAGGTAGGGAGGTGAGGAAGTGGGGAGGGAAGGGATGGTAGGGGAAAAAACCAAGGAGGAAGAAACAATGCTCGATAGGAAATGTACTCATTACCTTACTCATGTGACTGTAATCCTTTTGTATATTATTTCTACAATAAATAACATAGAAAAAAAAGAGGGCTGGGAAGGTGGCTCAGTGGTAGAGCACTTGCCTTGCATGCCTAAGGCCCTGGGTTCAATTCCTCAGCACCACATAAGCTAAAAGAAAAAAGCCAGAAGTGGTGCTGTGGCTCAAGTGGCAGAGCGCTAGCCTTGAGCTGAAGAGCTGAGGGACAGCACCCAGGCCCAGAGTTCAGGCCCCACAACTGGACCCTCCCCCCAAAAAAGAAAATCACACCTGAAGTGAACTAAACCAACAAAGTGATCACCCTTTCTGAGACTATTAAACAAGCCAAAACTGAAGCAAATTAGGCATAAAGGCTAACTGTATTGTGTGAAATGCATAACAAATACGTAATGTTATATGTAAGAAAGAGAAAGTACATCTTGGAGTCTCCACTTCAAGGAAAAAAATGGTTTTATGTTTATGCCTACTGTCATGTAATTAATGAAAATTTCATTAACCCTACTAACAATATAATATGGTGGTGTGAGGTTTAATTTATGGACCACTGTATCCTACAGGTGTTTCATTCCTCTACTTTTCTATGTCTCATCAGGGCTCTCATTTTTATATGTTTTGCTTGGATCCATCCACTGTTTAGGGTTATATGTATATTTTCCTGCCTCTGAAAATTACACTGACTGTTCAGACAATATCAATAAAGGTAAAAGTGCTAGCCAATAATTACTGGAAGTACATTTTGCTGTCAATACTTGGAAGATAGGACAACAAATCAGCAAACAATCACTTCCTATTTAGAAGATCACAAAGTTTTGATTAGTAATCCAGATAGTTTTGTGAATAGCAAGTTGAGGACACCATTTCAATTTATTTGAAGAAATAGCTCTTTATTCCCTAAGATTTTAGTCCCTCTCATGTGATATTCAATGATGACAGGAAACATAAGTTTAGAACATTATTTCAAGTGGCAGTTAAGATAGTGTGCCAGTTCAAGGTTGGAGATATACCCAATAAAGAATAATACTGCTTCTGTACTAGGAGTAGAAGCCTTACCTGTCAGTCATAATTCTTAGAACAGAGAACTACATGGGACAACATATGGGATAATGAATTACTTTTGCCACATCTCAGTGAAGGCAAAACTCACTGGATGTTAATCAGACTACTTTCATTGTGTTTTCTTGCCTCCTTTGTCTTTCCTTGTCTCTCCCATCATGCTTAGGGTGATGTATGTACAGAGATTTCTAACCCTTCATTCAAAGGAAGAGCAGGAGAAGGTGCAAAATAAGGAGGAAGAAGAAGAATTTTACAGGTTGTGTTCATTGTATCAGAAATAAGATCATGACTAATTAGGAATGAGTAAAATGTAATTTAACAGCATTAAGAACGTAGCATAGAGACAAAGACGTGTAGGATACCAGAAAAAGATTTTTTGACTGGAACTGTACTCAGCATGCATTAGGCCATCTGTAAGGTGTGAATATTTTTTAAAAAAATATAAGTCAGAAATGTATATAGTTAAAGGAAATTTTATACCTCTTGCCATTGTTGAAATAATGACATTGAGTCCAGCTCCAGTGTCTTACATCTATAATCATAGCTACTAAGGAAGCTGAGATCTGAGGATTGTAGTTTGAATCCAGTATGGGCAAGAAACTCTTATCTCCACTGAACTACCAAAAAAGGTGAAATGGAGCTGTGGTTCAAGTGGTAGAACACTTAACTTTGAGCCAAAGAAACTCAGGGACAGTGCCTGGGCCCTGAGTTCAAGCTGCAGGACTGGCAACAAAATACATTACCCTAAAATTTTTAGAAACTCATTTTGGTTACTCCAAATATCTATATAGTATATGTTTTATAATTTTTCTGAGTATACTTAATCTTTTCAAATTGAAAGTGGATTTAATTTTTGGAAACAGCCAAAAGTGATGTTGAAGCAATTTGTATGCATAAGATAGGGGATCAAATCAGTTAACAAAGTCTCTGGTATACAATGGTGTAAATCTAAAATAATAAGATAATGTACACATTATCTTGCCCATGTAATTGTAACCCCTCTGTTCAGTAATAAGATAGATCTCACCTGATTCAGAAATCAATTCTGAAAGAAGAGATTTGATCAGCGTAATAGGCCCTTCCCAAAATCAATTTAGGATTTCTCAAGGTGGCTATTTGAAGACAGGATTCTTAATTTCACAGATATATCAAAACCAGTCTTAAAACTTTACAATCCTACTTCAAAGAAAGAAAGAAATGCTCCATTTTAAAATTAAAGCATTGAAAACTGATAGACATTGCATAGCACACCTCTTAGAGTATTATTTCCAGACATTTCCTTGTCTTTCTTAGAAAAGCATGTGGGAATGTAAAGGCCTATAATTTAAAAATAATGTCCAACAAGTGTGTCCAACAAGTAGTGAAAACCAAGAGGAAAATCAAACATTATTAAATTTATTAAATTCAGACATGGTGGTACACACTAGGAATCCTAGCACGCAGGAGGCTGTGGCAGGATTACCATCACAACTTTAAGGCCAGTCTGTATTACATATAAGTTCCAGGTCAACCTAGGATACTTGGTAAGACCACAATTTTTTTGAAGGACCCCTTGACTCATCCCTGCCTGCATCTTGCTCCTTTAAAATTAAGATTCTTGCATTGCTTTTGAGAATTATTTACATTTGTGGAAACTGGGCACTACAGTTTTTGCTATGATTAAGCCATATCTTTTTGAAATTTCTTTTTAAAGAAATATACTGAACATATTTCTTTTTACAGAGGCCCAAGGAAGAGAAAGGGGCTTAAAAATCTGTCAGCTTTGGCTGAGATATAAGGAGGTATTTCCTTTTATAAGTGATCATCAAGGTACATTCCTGATGGATCTTAGGACCCTAATGTCTAAGTAGAGTATATTTCCTATTCAGTGAGTTTCTAATTCTATTTTTTAGGTAATTAGGTATTCTTTTTTTTATTGTGAGAATACTGTACAGAGGAATTACAATTACATAGGCAAGATAAAGAGTACATTTCTTTTTTTTATTGTGAAAATACTAAATAGAGGGGTTACAATTACATTCGCAAGATAATGAGTACATTTCTTATCAACTATTGTAGCCTCCTATTTTGTTTCCCCTTCCCATCCCTTCCCATCCTCCCCCTGCCCCCACCAAACCTTACCCGCACCCACCCGCCCCTATCCCCCGCATCAAAGTTGTAAAGTTCCTTTTCAACATAATGACTTGTATATCTCATTGTTGCAATGGGTCCACCTGTATCCCTATTTAAATGATTTGTTTTTCCCCTTCCCCTCCACAAATTATTCCGACATCAAATACAGTGAAAGCAGGGGTTATACAATGGGGGAGGGACATACAAAGCAACAAAGAAATCATCTTATAAATGTGTTAGAAACAATCACATGAAAGAAAAAAAAACACTTGAATCCATATCTTAGGATTCATTTCCCGAACATCTACTTATCTGACCTTTTCTGCTTGACTCAGACATATACTGGTTATTGCAAATAAGGGAAACCATGGGACCTATGTTTCTTTGGGCCTGGCTTATTTCA
>NW_012267394.1:1022255-1050720 GCF_000151885.1 Dipodomys ordii | reverse complement strand
CATTCTAATACTAGATTGAAGATAAGTGGAGAGTGGACATCCTTGTCTTGTTCCTGAGTTAAGAGGACATGACTTTACTTTTTCACCATTAAGTATAATGCTGGCTGTAGGTTT
Source organism: Dipodomys ordii (assembly GCF_000151885.1). Taxonomy (NCBI): domain Eukaryota; kingdom Metazoa; phylum Chordata; class Mammalia; order Rodentia; family Heteromyidae; genus Dipodomys; species Dipodomys ordii. The sequence goes on along the minus strand of NW_012267394.1, from coordinate 1,050,606 downwards.
GTCATATACAGCTTTTATTGTATTGAGGAATGTTCCATGGATTCCTAATTTTTCCAGAACCTTCATCATAAAGGGGTGTTGGATCTTTTCAACTGCTTTTTCTGCATCTATTGAGATAACCATGTGATTATCTTTGCTCCTGTTGATGTGATGAATTTTATTAATTGATTTGCATATATTGAACCAGCTTTGCATCCCTGAAATGAATCCTGTTTGATCGTGGTGTATGATTGTTTGGATAAATTGTTGAAGTCAATTGGCCAGAATTTTGTTGAGAAGTTTTGCATTAATGTTCATCAAAGAAATGGGTCTATAGTTCTCTTTCTTTGATGAGTCCTTGCCTGATTTTGGGATGAGGGTTATAATTGCTTCATAGAATTAGTTCGGTTGTGATCTTTCTCTTTCAATTTCATTGAAGAGTTGTAGGAGTATTGGTGTGAGCTCTGCATTGAAGGCCTTGTAGAATTCTGCTGTAAAACCATCTGCTCCCTGCTCTTCTTAGATGGGAGGTCACTTATTGCTGTTTCTATTTCAATGCTTGATATGGGCCTGTTAAGATGGTTTAACTCATCTTGGTTTAGTTTTGGCATGACTATATTTGCTATGAAAAGGTCAATTTCTGCCAAGTTCTCAAACTTATTAGCATAAAGGTTTGGGAAGTACTCCCTTATAATGTTCTGAATCTTGGTTGTTTCTGTGGTGATGTTTCCATTCTCATTTCTGAGTTTATTTATTTGAGTGTGTTCTCTTCTTTTTCTGTTAAGATTTGCTTATTTTGTTAATTTTTTCGAAGAACCAACTCTTTCTTTTGTTGATTCTTTCTATGGTTCTTTTGGATTCTAATTTATTTAATTCTGATTTAATTTTAGTTATTTCTTTCCATCTACAGTATTGGGGTTTTTCTTGCTGCTCTTTTTCAAGGAGGTTCAGATGTCTCATTAAATTGTTGGTTTCAGATCTCTCCAATTTGTTGATGTAGGAACTCAGCGCTATAAACTTGCCCCTGAGTACTGCCTTTGCTGTGTCCCACAGGAGCTGGCAATTTGTGTGTTCATTTGAATTCCCTTTCTAATCTCTTCCATGACCCACTTGTGATTCAGCAGTGTGTTCTTCAGCCTCCATGCGTTACAGGACTTTCTTTGGTGGCTTTTGATGTTTAGTTCTAATTTTATTCCCTTGTGGTCTGAGAGAATATAGGGTATAAGTTCAATGTTTCTGAATTTGGACGTTTGCTTTGTGGCCTAAAATGTGGTGTATTTTGTAAAATGTTCCATGTGCTGCTGAGAAAAACGTGTATTCTGATGCTGCTGGGTGAAATGTTCGGTAGATGTCTGTTAAATCTAGTTGATCTATACAATTGTTTAGATCTGCGGTTTCTCTTTTGAGTTTTTGCCGAGTTGATCTATCTAGTGGGGAAAGTGGTGTGTTAAAATCCCCAACAATTAATGTCTTTGGATCTATGTGGGATTTCAAGGAAAGTAGTGTTTCTTGGATAAATTTGGGTGCTCTGTTGTTTGGCGAATAGATATTTAGAATTGTAATATCCTCCTGAAGGAGAAATCTCTTAATTAGTATGTAGTGACCTTCTTTATCTCTTCTCACAAATTTTAATTTGAAGTCTATTTTATCTGATATTAGGATTGCAACTCACACCTGTTTATGGGGGTTTTTTGCTTGGTAGATTTTGTTCCAGCCTTTCACTTTCAAATTGTGTTTGTTTTTATGGGAAAAATGTGACTCCTGAAGGCAGCAGATAGAAGGATCTAGCTTTTTAATCCAACTAGACAGTCCATGTCACTTCACTGTAGAGTTAAGTTGGTTAATGTTGAGAGATAGGACTGAGAGGTATTTGGGAGTTCCTGCCATTTTAACCACCTTCTTTGGGGCTGCAGTAACTGGGTTCTTCCTATAGTTCTTGGATTCTCAGTTTGGCTGTCGTTTCTTGGCCTTTATTGTGGTCTTGTTGGTTTTCTATATGTAGGACATCTTTAAGAATCTTTTGTCGTGCTGTTTTGGTGGAGATATATTGTTTCAATTTTACTTCGCTATGAAAGGTTTTTATTTGACCTTCAGTTATGAAGGAGAGTTTAGCTGGGTACAGTATTCTTGGTTGATAGTTGTTTGTCTTTAGGGCATTATATACATCATTCCAGGCTCTTCTTGCTTTGATTGTCTCTGCTGAGAAATCTGAGGTGATTCTAATTGGTTTCCCTTTATAGGTGATTGATCTTTTCTCCTTGACAGCTTTAAGGATCTTTTCCTTGGTCTGAATTTATCCTGTATGGATTTTAATGTGAAGGTGGGATGTCCTATTCTGGTCTTGTCTATTTGGAATTCTAAAAGCTTCTTGTGTCTGAATAGGCCTATCTTTTTGTATGTTTGGGAACTTCTCTGATAGGGTACTGTTAAACAAATTTCTTAGACCATTGAACTTCTGTCTCTGTGTGCTCCTCTACACCCATTATCCTCAGATAGACCTTCTGATGGTGTGTTTCAAGTATTGAATAGATCTATCATCTTTCTTGGATTTGTCTTGGCTGGTTGTATGTTCTTTCTCTATAATATCTAGGCTTTCTTCAATCCCTTAAATTTGCTCTTCTGCATGGTCTAACCTACTGTCAAGACTTTGTACTTTGTTTTTATTTCTTTCCCTTCTAATTGGTCAGCTTTGAAGGCTTCAAATTCTTTGTTGGAGCTTTGTGTTAGATCTTGTATGAACTTCTTTACTTCCTTAATTTGGTGTTCAGTGTTTATTCTTGTCACTTAGTTGATTGGTTATGGTTTCCTTGGACTCCCATTCTTTCTGTTGGGTTCCATTCAGCATTTTCTTTGTGGTCTCCCTGACATCTTTCAGCTCCTGTTAATGGATTCCATGAATGCCTTTAGTGATCTTTGTGTATTCTCATCCTGCTCTCTCTGTACTACTCTTTGATTAGCTTCCTCATGTTCACGCAATTCCCGTAGTTCTCTTTGAGTGTTCTCAGTCTACTCATGCTATTCCTGACTTTCTCTTTGACTGATCTCAGCCTGCTCATGCAATTCCTGTATCAATTTTTGAGTAGCTTCCTCATGCTCATTATATTCCTGTATTAACTTTTGGTTTGCCTCCTCTCTGTCCCTATCACACTCATACAGAGTCCTTTTCAGGTTTTCAATCTTTTCATTTACCATGATTACCATCAGTGTTTGTAGAGCTATTTGGGAAATCTCCTCTGGATTATTCATTATTTGTTCTGACCCCTGATTATCATGAGTGGGAGTTGATATACCCGGACTTGCCATTTTTCTTGTGTTTATCCGGCTTGCTCTGCCCATTTGGGATGAAAGTAAAACCAGTTTTATGCTGGAACAGTATCTTAAGGCAAGCATCAACCAAAGTCTGTAGTTGCACAGTCAAAAGTTTGCAGATGCAATGTAGTTCAACAGATACATCTATTCAACATGAAACAACTATGTATTAATGGGCTACAAACCGCAAAGAAGAATTTGGCAAACCAGAAATTTTTAGATTTAGGGAGAGATTTGCACAAAAATAGGAATAGAGGGATATGGAAAGGCAGAAGGAGAGTTAACTAAGTGCTAATCTCAAAGCATGAAATACGTTGGATAGAATGAAAGTAGAGAGAGAAAAAAAAGAAGAAAGAGAAAGAAAAAAAGACAAGAAAATTAGAAAAGCAAAAATTAAAAATTAAAAAGTGCAACACTTAAAAATTATGCAAATATTCAGAGAAAAAATATGAAATGTTCAGAGAAGAACGTGGATAGAATGGCAGAAGGGGAGGGATAGAAAGGAGACATGAAAAACTTAAAAATAAAAATGCTTAAAATATTATATAGGTATAAAGAGGTAGTACTGCTATTAAGGAATTTAAGTCTAAGAGGTTTTGATTTGAGTAATGAATTTCTGGATTAAGTGTGTACACAATGGGGTATAAGGTCTAATAATTGACCACGGGTATATCTGAGGATGAGCAGAACAGCAATTAAGTCATGCAAAGAAGAATGAAATAGAAGAAAAGGTGAAAAGAATGAGAAAGAAAGAAAAAAAGGATCAAAATTTCAGTAGAGCTAAACAAAAAAAATTTTTTTAAAGAAAAAAGAACACACACATATACCCCTAAAATAAAAATTATGAGGAAGCAAAAAACGTTACTAGAAAACAATTTTTTAAGTTAAAAATTAAAAAAGTTTTAGAGAAAAAATATTTTTTTACAAAAGGTACAGAAAAGGAGTTCTTTGATTTTTTTTGGGGGGGGGCGAGGGGGTGATGGGAAGATCCCGTATCTCCCTTGTGTCCGTAACCAGTCTCTTGTTAGAGTCTCTGGTCTGCTTGTGGTGTTTGATTTTCCTGTGGCTTCGTTGGTTTCTTAAGTCAGTTTGTTTGAGCAGGCAGAAAAATGCTCTGCTTTACCCAGGATATTGTGATCCTCCTCCCAGATTAGTTCAATGGGAGGGCAATCTGCTTTGAGTATTACAAAAGAGGAAGATGGCTGTTTCCTCCATTTTGGAGATTCTGTGTTGAGGTTAAGTTCTGGGTAGTTGAGGCCTTTCAGTAGCTTTTCCCTGAGGGGCTTGCTTCTGAGACACTCACAGAGCCCAGCCTGGAGCCATTCTCAGGGTTTATGTTTACTGATTGTCAAGACTGCTCTAGAGAGGGGCAGCCTCTGGCTCTGTTTACCCAGTGAAGAAAGCCACTCCTGGGGCTGGCAGCCAGGGCTGGGTGACATTTCCCTGGGTGGAGCTGAGCCTGGCACATCAGGTTAGGTTCCTGTGACCTGCTAAATGACTCTAGTTTTCTTCTAAGGCCTGAGTTGGAGGTATCTGCTCTGCCTGGCCTTTGTCTGTGTCAAAGATGGAGATCTCTGGTAGTGGGTGGGGGAGGGGTGGCCTTCCCTCCTCTTCTCCCTGAGAAGGAGTGAGGTTGTCAGGCTTCTACTCCCACAGGAGTCTGGGTTCCTGGGTCATCTCTGGTCTGCAAACTGCCGGATGAAGGTGTCTGCTCCTTGTCAGTGCTTGCTGGTGTTGATTAGAATCCACTTATCCACTGCATTTGTTGCCTTTGTCCCAGACTCTCTGTGTTACAGTTATGGCGGGTATGGCCGCTGCTGCTGCTGCTGCTGCCGCCTGGATTTTCCCTCTCTGGCCTAACTCTCTGTTCTGTGATGGCACACTTGGTGTGATTCTCTGGCTTAGGACTGTTCACTGGAACACTAAAACTGCTTTCTATGCGAGAGCTTGTTTAGCCTCCAGCTCTCCTCCGCCATCTTCTCTTCTAACTCATGAGTACATTTCTTATCAAGGGCAATTAGATATTCTTATACAAGCCTATAAGGTGCTCTTTAACCCACCCAAACTAAAATAATCAATACTATATTAAGGAACCAAAGTTCAGGTTCACTGGTAGAATACTTGCTTTAGTCCCTAGATTCAATCCCCAGAACACTATACACACAGGCCAACAATAATAAAACCTTTATTCACTGTATTGTTTGCTACTGTTTCTTAAAAGATGGAGACAGTACTATAGCAGTAAAGTCTGGTCTCAAACCTATAATATAGTACTTATTTAGTCATTTCCTACACTCATACCTCTTCAAGACATTTTCCCATTAAAATATTGTATCAGTCACTCTAGAATTTCATTTTTCTCCTCTGGTTCCAAAAAAAGTGTTATAGATTAATTCAATATAGTCACACATAGCACTTCATAGATTTTAATCAAATAGAAGCCCATAGAGACTTGTTGAACTCAATTGTTTTTCTTTCTTAGCTGCAGAGCCAGATTACTCACATACCTACTAAGAAAAATGTCTGCAAAACCCCGCAGCATTGGAAAACCTTTTCTGTATTACAGATTGCAGATTAACTTCTAGCTAATCATAGTTCAGCATTCTAATGGACTGTGACAGGAGAGACAATTTTCCCTCTAACTTCAGATCACATGTTTTTGCAATTGCAAGGCAAATTTTAAAAGAAGGCCTTGGGGATCACAGCCAGCCATCACTATTGGCGCATGACCGCTTTGTAACCAACTGCAAGTTTAATATCCAAGGAGATTTGAACATAACAACCTTTTTTTTCTTTCTTCTTGTTTTTAATAATTTACCTTTAAGATTCTCTTCACAACCATGCTGGTGTGCAAAGATCTGTATGTCTGTCATTCCTCCCAATATGTACTGCAAGTGAAAGACACATTAATTTTTTATTTGTTTCTTAAGGAGGCTGAGCTGAAGCTGTTTGGGTTGAATAAAAGAGGACTACTTCAGTGAACACTTGAATTTACTTCAACTGCCTTCCTCACCTGCAGAATATCAGTTTCTTCTAGGTGTCTCTATTCTGCTCAAAACAGAGTCATTCATAGGAATCTATTCAAGGGACTTTGTGTATAAACCAAAAGTTTATTGGAAACACAGGACAGTACTGTTTGTGAGTCCTGCAAATATTCCCTTCAAAAGAAAGACCTCATTTTCACAATTAGAATGTATCTCTTTTTGTTAACCTTTGAGGCTGTATGCAAATGTTAATCTCTATTGAAGTTAATTTTCTTAGCCAAAAATTGAGCTACATTGCTGTGACAGATGTTAGATATCAGGCCTCAGAAACACTAGGCATTGCCGGGCGCTGGTGGCTCACGCCTGTAATCCTAGCTACTCAGGAGGCTGAGATCTGAGGATCGTGGTTCAAAGCCAGCCCGGGCAGACCGTGAGACTCCTATCTCCAATAAACCACCAGAAAACCGGAAGTGGCGCTGTAGCTCAAGTGGTAGAGCGCTTGCCTTGAGCTGAAGAGCTGAGGGACAGCGCCCAGGCTCAGAGTTCAAGCCCCACGACCAACCAAAGAAAAAAAAGAAACACTAGGCATTGGGGTTTAAAAAAATAATCATAGATGCCAGTGAACCATAACCTGTAGATGATTAGAAACAAACCTACCTTTCATGGTGGATAATGTTTTCTTTTTCGAGGCTGATAAGGTTTTTCACAATAAAGTAATAGTAGTTATATAGGGAACTGTGTGAAGAGATGTTCTTGGTAATTTAATGGTTTGAGAAGTCTTAGACTGAAAAATGTTTTTATGTAAATCAAGTATCACCAGCTGCTAATTCTTAGAAAATGTGAAGAATATTCAAAGTTTCACTGGTTTTGGACCTTTTATATTTATTTATTTTATTGTGAAAATACTGTACTGAAAGGTTACAATTACATGGGCAAGATAACAAGTACATGTGTTGAAGACAACAGTAGGGAAGAAGGAACCAGGAAGGATTTAGTAGGTTATTGTGTAAAAGGTGATCAGGGAGGGTTTCATGGATGAAGGAGGAAACTGAGATCCTCTAGGAAACACCAGTGAGGGGCCCCAATGGGTCATGATCACAGTTGCTGTGAATATGATTATGCCAGAGAGGTAGTAGGGTCAAATGGATTATTAAAAGTCTCATTTTTTACCTATGAATATGAATAGATGGATTCTTTGACAAAGAAGTGAGACAGAGATGAGGACAGAGCTTTAGGGGAAAGAAAGGAAAGTACAGTCTAGAAAGGTGATCCAACTAAACAACATAGTCTATTGGAAGAAAGAAATACAGGATGCTAGAAATCAGAAAGAAAAAATTTTCTAGTTTGTTTGATGCAGTTTAGTATCTATGGCCCATCATCCATCTATGATTCATACAATATGATAGGTTAAACAAGCATGACTTTAATACTTATCTACCTACTATATCAAGGTATTTGTTTGCTATGACTGAGACACCTAACTATTTGAGCAAGCTAATCAAGGCTTTAATTACTCTAGTGAGGAAGAAAGTTATATCTCCATGTAGCAATCGTAGTTGATTGGTTGATGAAGTATTCATGAGATCTTTCATAAGAGGAATTTTAAAGGTCACTTGTATAATAAGGGGAAATCTCTGGGAAAGAAAATGTTTAGTGGTGTTACAGTGCTGATAATGTCCTCGGAGTTTCTGATTCTCAGAGTATGATTGATTCTGTTGAAAACTCAGCTGAAATCCTTAGCATTTGTTATGACTTCTTCAATACAGTATGCCCTTTAAGCATAGTGAAACTATAAAAGGAAATATCTAATGATTGTTGTTAATTATAGACATGGTTTCCTTCCTTTCTTAAATGGAAAGGCTTAATTCATCACCAATTGCAGTTGGAAATTCTAATGAATCATTGCCATCATTTTATGTAGTTTTTAAAAATCATCTAGATATTTGATTCCTGAGTTAAATGTTGAAAATCGCATAGCTTTCTATTTGTAATTTGCTGTGATCATTTTACAATAGAAGAATTCACCCCAGCGCTGGTGGCTTATCCCTATAATCCTAGTAACTCAAGAGACTGAGATTTGAAGATCAAGGTTCTAAACCACGTGGGGCTGGGAAGACTGTGAGAATCAACTCCAATTAATCACAGAAAAAGCTGGAAATGACACTTTGGCTCAAGTGGTAGAGTGGTAACCTTGAGCAAAAGGAGCCCAGAGATGGCGCCCAGGCCCAGAGTTCAAGCCCTAGGCTTGGCAAAAAATTAAAATAAAATATAAATAAAATAAAATAGTTGAGTAAAACATCTGGACAAGTATGGGTATTAGTTTGCTAATGCTATTGATATTGTGTAAGATTTTCAACTATTTCTACAAATAAATAAAAACTTCAGCCCAACTAACATATCAGTTAGCAGTTATTATACATTAGGATCTGTGTTTCTTATCAACATTTTCATCTTTGTTTCTGGGCAAATATAGAAAACACTAGCAGCCAGACCAATTAAAGCAAAGATAGTGTTAGGTAACTATATGAAACAGTAAAAAGGAAATATGGAACATTTAAAAACCAACACTTTTTTGATTAAAAATGATAGGAATTTGTTGCAATGGTTAATCTCCATTATCAATCTGATTTGATAAAAACGCATCTAAGGAATCAGAAAAACATGGTTATAAGGGTGTTTCCAAAGAGGATTAAGGTGGAAGACCTGCCCTCATTGTCCACTGCACCATCCAAGGGTTGGGGGGTCTGGATAGAATAAATGGTGAATCAAGGAAAGCTCATTAATGCAGCCATTTCTCTCCCTGCCTCCTGGCTGCCATGATGTGAGCTCTTCTGGTCCACCATGATAGACTGAAGACTCTGAAACTGTGAGCCAAAATAACTAATTCCTAGCTACTCAGGAAACTGCTATCTGAGGATTATCCCTGAGACTCTTATCTCCAGTTAATCAGCAAAAAGCTGAAAGTAGACATTTGGCTCAAGAGGTTGAGTGCCAGCCTTGAGCAATAAAGCTCAAAGGACAGCAGCCAGGCCCTGAGTTGAAGCCCCAGTATTCATACACCACCCCCCATACACCACACACACACACACACACACAATAGTCAATTGTCTGTCAGTGAGCAAATTCTTATGGTTCAAAATTTCATATGTTCCTATGATAATCACAGCTACAAGGTTAGAAGCATAATTTTAGTTTTACGTAGTTTACAATTTTGTGATGTAAGTTATGGTATCTCCATTCTGCAGATGTGACAACTAAAGCTCTGAAAGTTGAGATAACTATCTTGTCCAAGGTCACACGATTTCTAGAGTAAGTGATGGAGCTTAGGTTTGAAAACAGATTTCTCTGCCTTTAAGAACCCTGTTCCTAATTAATCTTTTCTGTCTCTAAAATATGCCTTGTGCCTTCAGTGAGATTACAGTATTTGCCAAGAGTTTGTGCAATCTGATTAGCACTGAACTGAAGCAGTAAATAAGCCACTGGAGATGGTTGAAATAAGGAATGTTTATTGTGATGATGGTGGCAACAGTGATCATTTCGGATAACAAACTAAATGCCCTGAGTCTTGTCTGTAATCCTAGCTACTCAAGAGGCTGAGATCTGAGTATCAAGGTTTGAAGTCAGCCCAAACAGGAAAGTCCAAAATATTCTTCTTTCCAATTCAACAGTAAAAAGCCAGATGTGGAGTTGTAGCTCAAGTAGTAAAATTCCAGCCTTGAGAGAAAAAGCTAAAGAATAATCTCCAGGCTCTGAGTTAAGGCCCAGTACAAACACAAAAACAAGAAAAATAGCACAAAGTTGAAAGATGCTCATATCCTATAAGCTAGACCACACCAAGACTAGCATCAGAAATGCCTGAAAATTTTTGAATTAGTTTTATCTGTTTCTTAAAGCTTTATCGGGATAATGAGAGGTCTTATCATTGATATGATTTTTTTGCATTTGACATTTTTAGTCCATAGATCTAATTTGTTAATTATGCACAGTAAGGGAAATATGTTTTTTTTAATTTATTCATAGTTATCAACTAGGCAATAGAAATTTCAGTGTGAGTTTTAAAATTAGGTTGATGAATGTTTCATAGTAAATCTTAGACACATTTTCTGTTATATTTTGTTCTTTTTGTACATTTTTCTGACTCTTGAAAAACAGATATGTCAGTGAAACTGAAATTTTTTTCTGTAAACAGATTCTTACCTTATATGAGGTTTGTATCAGAACACTTTTTCAATTAGCATTCTTTTAGCAGAGTGGGTTCCTGTACAGATGTGTTGGAATTTCCAATCCTAAGAAGTAATGTTTGATACTTGAGTTATAAGTTCTAAATTTACATTGTCTATGAGAGGCATAAATATTATTGGATAAGAAGTAACATATTGCTAATCATTATCAATTATTTAAAAGCTGTAACTTGACATTAAATTTATTCCTATTGTTTTGGTCTTTTATTTCTTGGGTTTCTGTTTTGTGAAAATTTATGAAGGTAAGAATACATCCCAGGGCTGGGAAGATGGCTCAGTGGTAGAGCGCTTGCCTTGCATGCCTGAGGCCCTGGGTTCGATTCCTTAGCACCACATAAGCAAAATGAAAAAAGCCAGAAGTGGCAGTATGGCTCAATGGTAGAGTGCTAGCCTTGAGCTGAAGAGCTGAGGGACAGTGCCCAGGCCCAGAGTTCAGGTCCCACGACCGGACCCAAAAAAAAAAAAATAAGAATACATCCCATCCGTTCAAAGAGCTCTCTCCCGATAAGCTTTTGTACTTTTATTATTATTTTTAATGTCTTCAAATTTCTTTTCTTTCATTGTAGTAAAACTAAAGATTGTTGATATAAAACCATGGTTAAGATTTCTATTTCCTCTTATTTGACAGGTGGAGATAGGAGGATCAAGGCTAAAGGACAGCCCTAAGAGAAGATGGGTAGATAATCTCTCATAATTGATATAGTGGTTCATGCATGCAATCTCAGCTACTTGGGAGAGGCAGGGATTGCAGGATCTCTGTGTGATATGGGTTTAGGAAAAAAAAAACTCAAAAAACAGGAAACCCTATATGAAAAGCAGACCATAAGCAAAAGGCTTGGGTGGTAGCTTTACTAGCTTTACTAGCTTGCCTAGTTACCATGATGCCTTGAACTCTATTCTTGGTACTGAAAAAAAAAGTCCTACCTTTCTCTTCCTTATTTGTGTGCAGCGGATGGGGGCAGGGGAGCTGTGCTGGAAATTGATCCTAGGGCTTTGCACATGTGTGGAAGGCACTATACCATTGATCTACATCCCTAGCCCTCGTCTGTATTTATCAATCTTTTTGTAAGGAAAGAGTATTATACAAACATATGTCTCTTATCCTTAAAGTCAAACCAGAGAGTAGAAAGGGAATCTTTTCAGATCAGTTCTTTTTTATTTTATTTCATAAAAACACGACAAGTAACATCAGGATCAGCTTCTTACTCCGCAGCCTGTGTTATTTGTAAACGATAAGTCTTTGTAGATATTTTCATTTACTTTTATTAATGTCAAACCACAGAAATTATTTTCCTCTTGTGTTTTGTCCTCTTGAGGCTTATGAATGCTGTTACAAATTATGTGATTATTTGCAGTTAATTCTATTCCTGATCACTGAAGGTAGAAACTGTTGAACCTATTATTTGGACTCTTTCATTCTGTGTTAGGTCCTCATTTATGTTGTTTCAGCAGTGCTCCATGGAAGCTTCCTTTTCAAGCAGAAATTTATTCTATTTATACTTGCCAAATTTCTCCATTAGAGATCCTTTCATGTTAGCTGTTGCCTTATTTTCTTCTAGCTCCAATGGTATCAGTTTTGATTTTACATAAATTTGATTTTAAAAATTTTATTAAAAATATTATGGTTCAAGTCCATAGACAGCATAATATCTACCAATAACTGATATCAACAATTCCATTCTTAAAACATGAATTAGAGGGGCTGGGAAGTTGGCTCAGTGGTAGAGGGCTTGCCTTGCATGCATGAGGCCCTGTGTTCAATTCCTTAGCACCACATAAGCAGAAAACAGCCGGAAGTGGTGCTGTGGCTCAAGTGGTAGGGCACTAGACTTGAGCTGAAGAGCTGAGGGACAGTGATCAAGCCCAGAGTTCACCCCCCACGACCGACAAAAATAAAAAAGGAAAGAGAGAGAAAACATGAATTAGATTGAGACTTGTATTTTTAGATAATCATATGTCTTGTCTTCATTATATGTCTTATTCTATCAAGATACTTAGAGAAGATTAATAATACAATCTTAAAGATTGCCAGATTATTGGAATAGCAATTTGAGATGCCCATTTAATGTTGAATGTTAGATAAATAGTAATATTATTATCATTATATGTAAGTTATATGATTTTTAAAAATATGTATATCCCCAAATATCGTATAGGGCATACTTATACTAATAGAATTATTCACAGTTTATCTGAAATTCAAATTTCATGGATAGGGCCCAGGCTCAGAGTTCAGGCCCCATGACTGACCAAAAAAAAATAAATTAATGGAGCATCACATAGTTTACCTGGTATAATAGAAATGCAAGTGAACATTGATGTGGATGGCAGCAACTCTAGTTTGTTCTAGTACTTAAGGATGTAGGTTTGGGCATATCACATAACCTACATGAACCTGAATTTCATTATCTATAAAATAAAATTAAATATTGTCTACTTGGCAGCTTACTTCTCCCTTTTTCTTTTTTCTTTTATTTCTTATTGTGAACATACTGTACAGAGGGGTTACAATTACATGGGCAAGATAATGAGTACATTTCTTATCAAGCATTGTAGCCTCCTCCTTTGTTTACCCTTCACATCCCTTTCCAGCCTCCACCACTCCCCCCCACCCAATCCCCCCCCAAAGTTGTAAAGTTCGTTTTCGACATGACAACTTGTACTACTCATTGTTGCAACGGGTCTACCTGTATCCTTATTTAAACGACTTGTTTTTCCCCTTCCCCTCCACAAATTATACCGACATCAAATACAGTGAAAGCAGGGGTTATACTGTGGGGGTCTTCTCCCTTTTTCTTAAATAAAGATGAGATAGTATGTATTTAAAATATCATGGAAGAAAAATTGATATCAATACAAGGACATGTGTAGTAAAACTATATGGTTGTTGTTGTTTTTTTCTACTCTCACCCCACAATAATCAAGACTGAAGATTTTTGTGACCTAAAGAGGTATTGTTAGGAAAATGAAGGAGAATGGAAAAGGAATAGACTGGACTCCATCATCAACAAGCTAGGACTCTTTATTGCCAGAGAGGTGCAAGACCTTCCTATGGGAATGAATGTTTTGCCAGGAACTAGATTTGTAACTGGGTTTATATGGAGCTTAACAAGGAAGCAGAACATAAAAATTGGCTATGAGCCCATTTGGGGTCCAAAGGCAATGTTCTTGGCCAGGCCTAGAGTAGAATGTTCTGCCTGGGGGGCTTTCAGTTAAGCCAAGGTCAGAATAACTTGCCTGCAGACAAGCAGGTTAGTGGGAGCCTGGTGTTGTGCTTGAGCTCGGGAAATAAGGCAAGAGTCAATCCTTCACATTCCAACTTTAGATACATAAAAAGATTGGGCTGAGAGGGAGCAACAGGGAGTTATGAGAACAAAGCAGATTCCTATCAGGTATAATGATTTCTTCCTGCTTATAGGGGATTCTAGAGCAGGAGACCCTAGTTGTGTGTCCTGGAAGGATACTATCCACGTGGAATTAGTATCAGATCTGCAAGATTGAGCACTCAGTCCCCAATATGGCCTTGTCCTTGTTCAGATGCTGGACCCAAGTTCTTCGGTTTTTACCTTTGTAGATGGACTGTTCTACTAATTAGGCTTGATTAGTTAGGTTCTGTTATATTAATTAGGTTCTATTATTTTCTAGCTTGGCTAAAATTACTCTGGGAAATATGTTCACCGATTTGCTGTAAATGACACTTTGAAAGACACAAATAAGCAGCTTGATGAAGGATGAGATTTTGAGTGGTTCAAAGGCAGGAGTTTTCGTCCCTAGAGAGTTGGATGATATCTCCCTGCCTGCATAGGATTATGGTCTGCAAGCCCCAACATGTCCAGGAGCTTGCAGCCTGTCCTTTTGGAGTTTTATGAATGCATTTTATGATCGACTCAACCACTGGCCATTGATGATCAATTTATCCTTCAGCTCTTTACCTGTCCCTGGAGATTGAGAGTGGAAATTGAAAGTTCCAACTCTTTAATCCTGTTTTTGTTTGTCTTAAACTGTACATTTAGTGCCTGGCCAGCACTTGACAGCTCATTAGCATACAAAAGGACTATCAGTTTGAATATTCCAAGGATTTAGGAAATTGCATGCCTGGAAACTGAGAAGATCAAATATATGTTAAATTCTGTCACTGGAAGAAAAATAAATACAAGCTACTAAATCTTTTATTTGATAGTAGGAAAATCCACCAAGGTCTTGTTTATTGTTGAGTGCATCAAAAATTCTACCAATGTCATACATAGGCTAAAATCCCCCTTTTTTCTTCCACTCTTCTTTTCCTCTCATCTTAGGCAAAGGGTGACATTGGTCAAGACTCATTATAATTTATGAACTGCTGTTGAATTGAAACCCCTATGTACAATAAATAATCTAAAAACTAATCTAAATAAAATAATCTAATTTTTTTAAAGATATTAGGGGTTCTTAGTATCCCTGAGTTGAAATCTAAGTTTTGAAGGTTTGTTTTTATTGACCTATAATTTATGTATCATAAAATTTACCTTTTTGGTATTGTTGTTTTTAAGATAGAGTTTTCTACATGGCCCAGAAATATCTCTAAAAACTTATGTCAACTCCTCTCTCAGCCTCTTGAGAACAGGAGTTTCAGACATTAGTGCTAATGCCTATGTTTATTAACATTATTCTTTATGCTTCCCCCTTCCACTCACAGCCCCTCACCTACTTTTAGAGATAGATTTATCTAAGCTGGACATTACACATAAATGTTACCATCTTGTATTTAACCATTTCTATATGGCATCTTTCACTTAGTATGTTTTAAGGTTTCATCATGTTTTACTATGTACCAGTGTGTCATTCCTTTTTTTGTTCATTAGACAAATTACTTAAACTCATTTAAAACTCAGTTTTCACTCTGTACAAGGAAACATGATTCGTCAGTGTGGGTACTTTGTAATTTTTGAGTATCATTTATCTCTCTGAAACTGTTAAATTTAGTAGTTCTTAATCTAAAGCAGTTTTGCTCTCCAGGTGACATTTAACAATCTCTAGAATACTTTCTGGTTGTTACACTAGGAGAGATACTACTAGTATCTAATGGGAAGAGGTCAGAGATGCTGCCAAACATCCAATAGTGCATAGGAAAGAACCATAATAAAGAATGATCTGGCCCAGGATGACAATAGTGCTGAGGTTCAGAAACTGCTCCAAAATTATGGCTCTAGTGTTCCACTTAATTTTAAGTGGTGGTCTTTGTGGTGGTCTTTTAAGCTTGTCTACAGTAGTCAGGTAGTTGTGAGTTCTTAGCCTATGGTTGACGTAATAGAAAGAGGAGGTACCAATGAATGAATATAAAAAT
Organism: Dipodomys ordii; assembly: GCF_000151885.1. NCBI lineage: Eukaryota > Metazoa > Chordata > Mammalia > Rodentia > Heteromyidae > Dipodomys > Dipodomys ordii. The sequence continues at coordinate 1,034,770 of NW_012267394.1, read as the reverse complement.
ATTCACAGTTTGCAAGTCAGGAGGTTTTTTTGGCAATGTTTGTAGGGCAATTTTCAAAACTGTGTTTTTTTATATGATGAAAAAAGTATATTCCCTTCAGGCAAAAACTTTTGGGTATATTCTTGTTAATGATTTTATTTTCTTCTACAGTTTCTGGAACAAAGTAGTTTTAGGGAAATAGTTTGTATATTAGGTGAAGACTACATTATTGATAATCATAAAGGAAAAAAAATCCAGAGCAATGTAATGGAAGGAACTTATGTTTGATTGTGTCTATATTAGTGACTTGTCTTAACTGAAGGGAAGCTCATATTATTCCAAAGGATCATTTCAACTTTCTTTTAATACAGTCTACTGAGATTTACTCATTTACTAGAATTCTTCAAATAATTTTACCCAAATAAAACAGACAATAGCTTGAAATCTGCTTTAGCATTTCTGAAAACTTAGGCCCAGAAAAAGTCACAAACTTGCTGCTATTTCTTTTCTGTGATGATACTGTTGATTGTCTCATGTCCTGCATCATTAGATGTAATCATTACCACCAGTACCACAATGCTACAACCATCATCTCAGACTGAAAGTACTTGATTAGAATATATTAGACTCTGTTCTAAGCACTTTAAATATGTAACTCATTTCTCTTCACAAATAGGCTATGAAGTAATGTTTTTTTTTTGTAAATTGCCATTGTGCATATAACAGAAAAAATACTAAGTCGGTCTTAAGTGTTTTCTTACATATGAAAACTTTCAAGATTCAACAATGGAAAAAATAATTTTATTGTTAAATCTGTAACATTATTGTCCCTAATTTTCTGATAGAAGTAACGATAGTTGCAGACAGTCTGTCTTTTCCTGGAGAGGTTTTAAGATTAATTATCAATCTCTTTACAAAATGTATACATGCACTTTGTGGCCACTTTGATCATTCTCCATGTCTGAATATTTAATTAGTTTTAAAACAGAACAACTTCTCCATTCTATAAGTAATGAGCTTGCTTTTGTTTAATTTTAATTACCTGCAGGAAGCCATGAAAGAAAACAATAAGAGAAAAGAAATGGAGGAGAAGAGTAGGAGAGCCAAGCTTGCAAAAGAGAAAGCAGAACAAGAAAAGGTAGAGCGCCAGAAGAAAAAGAAACAGCTCATCGATATGAACAAAGGTATGAAAGTATTTATGATTTTTTAAGGAACAGAAAAGGCAAAATAATCTCATTTATTTGGGATCATATACTACTTGTGTTATTGATAGACAATTCATAATTATCTTTAAATTTCTCTCATAATTCTTTTTATATTTTTATCACTGTATACAAAGGGTTTTTGATGGTCCAGTCAAATTGTTACATCATTAAAATAATCCTTTTATATATTTTACTGTCACATTTCGCTCTCCACGAAACACTGGTGAGATTGAAGAGAAATAGATGCAGTGTAAAACCACTATGGGAGACAAGGCACAAACCCTACTTTCACTTTGTCGGCACATATCTCTTGACAGTGCAGTACAGTCTTCCTTGGGGGACTGAGCACTGGAAGTCATTATAGGCACTGACAGATGTATTACAAGGTGATCAAAACAGCAGCACATCTTGTTCAGTTGTGAGCCTAAGTACAAAGTGTTGCTACAGCCACATTAGTACAGAGTAAGTTGTTTTCTTAATTAGCAGGAATGACTGTATATTATAGGTAGGTTTTTTGTTTGGTTTGGTGTCAAAATGAGAAAGGAAGAGTTAGGCAATATGTCACATTCCTCTTATCTCAGTATTTAGCAGAGATAGGCAGGAGGATGATGAGTTCTAGGCCAGCTTGGGCGCTGAGGCTGAGTCTCAAAATCTGAACAACAGCAACAACTGTGAACATCAGTATTAACTATTCCATTTAGTTTGGACCTTCTTCTCCTCTTTTATCTCCTCATGTATAAATTACCTTAGCTATACTATAGGACAATGCCATTTACCTACTATACTACAGTTTCAGTGACGATTAAGTGGAATGGATAAATACAGTGCATATCTCAGGGCCTAGAATATACTTGTTGGTGGTGGTTATGAAAGAAAGCCATTTAGTCTCATGGAAGAATCTGGAAGAAGCTCAAGAAATAATCCCTACCTTTGAGAAGTTTTCAGTTTTGTTGGAGAGACTAAATCTGATCCAGCAAAGAGTAAATTGTTTAATAGATATGATACAGATGATCTGCTATGTAGAACTATGAAAGAGGAAGCCAATAAAATGTATGAAACAAGCCTAAGGTTTCATGAAGAAAGTGAAGTAGTCCCTGGACATAATGGTCAAGGTAGACTTTGAATGATGGATGCTATTTTACTGAAAACATACAAGTACAAGGGAACAATTTCAGCAGTATATATGTCAGCAGGAAAGGCAATAGGCTTTGTGTAGATTGTTAATAGCCCATTGGGAAATACATTGAAACTACTAAAAGGATAGGCCTAAACTTCAAGTCCTGGTTACACAGGATGTCTGATAGGTATTTTATTTTTTCTTACCTGGATTTCTTCATATATAAACTGGAATTATATCAATACATGCTTTGTTATTTGCGAGGGCTAACAGGTAATTGATGAAAATACCGACTGTTATTATTTATACCCTAGTGTATTTAGCAACTATATAATGATGTCTTTTGGCAAACTGCCAGTGTCTTAAGGATAAATGTTCAGGGAAAAATTTCTGTTGTTGTCACTGTTAGAGGACAGTTTTATTTGGAAAGTCCTGGGAAAGGTTGAATGGAGACAGACTGAGAAATGCCCTGGAAATGAGAGTGGGGAGTTTCTGGCATGATGAGGAAGGAGATCTCAACTGATTGTCAGAATCCTGTTCTGGAGTAAAGAGGTAGCAAGCCAGAAGCACAAGAAAGGAGAGATGATGACAAGGAAGATGTAGCTGAAAAAGAATAAAAAGTAAAGGAAAAGGAAGTTACTCATACCTGATTCTCTTGAAAGGACTTTAAACCAGTGGCAGTTTAAAAAGGTGGTAATAGGAAGGAAAAATTGTATGAAAGGATGAAAAGAGACAGTGGAAGTTACAAGTAACAGATTTACTGAGGGGCAAGGATTTTTTTTTCAGGAACAGCAGTTTTATCTACAGATAGGTATGTATTGATGTCTTTTGGCATATTAGGTATTTAATTCATTTACCTAACATTTATTGCACCATTTCACAAATAATTATAATTAGAGCATGCATAGTAATATACCATGCATTTGAATGTAAAATGGAGGAATCTAATTTAAATGCAGCAAAATTATGCTAAATTAAGAAATGTACTCTAAAATGTATGCACACAGTATGCAAACTATGAAAATATGACCTATGTTCTCCAATCTTTATGTATGTTGATATAATGAAAATTAACATAGGAATCACTAGGAAAGATTAATTGATTCTATATGTAGAGAAAGCTTATCAAATATTTGTAAATAAATATTTCATAGTTATAGAAGTCATCAAAATAATTGCATGGACTAGGAGGATGCAACAGAAAAGATTACATAAAATGGATGTTTTAGAATTACCAACTACAAATGTGGTTCTTATGTAGATATCATTTAATGAGGAGTACTTTTGCTCCTCATTACAAAGATTGGATGGAAATTAGTATTGCCTATTTGCTTCTAGGATGATGACAAAGAATGTGCCACCTTAGTCAGACTTGTCAATAAATTAGTCTGCACAGAAGAGATTAGCACATTTTTGATAAATGATACCTAAGTATTTACATTCACTCAGTAGTTACTGACAGCAATTTTGGTTTTTGCTGTCTACCAAGATTTAAAGCCATTACATCTTATAAGTAATTAAACTTATCTGAATTCCATCATTTTTATTTGAGCAGTCCCAAGGAATGTTTCCTAAAGTCATACCCAGGCATTAAATTATAATAACCAAAATTATAGGATCAAAGCCCATCAATAATGAAATTGATCAAAGTAGTAGTATTAAGCACGTCTGATAATATAAATTACTAAGACCATATATCCAGCATTCCAGCTCCTTTTTTTTTATGCCAGTTGTGGAGCTTGAACTAGAGCCTGTTTGCTATCCCTGAACTCTTTTCCCTCAAGGCTAGTTGTTTTCTACTCTGAGCCACAGCTTCACTTCTGGTTTTCTGGTGATTAATTGGAGATAAGAGTCTCATGGATTTTCCCACACAGGCTAGCTTTCAGCTGTCATGATCATCAGAACTCAACCTCCTGATTAGCTAGGATTACAGGCTTGTGCCACCAGCACCCAGAAATTCAAGTATATTTTATGAATACTAATGAACAGCTTGTTGATAATAATGCAAAGTTAAATGAGTTTGTATACTTGGAGGCCCTAAGAGAAAAATCATTGACTTAATAAAGCCTAGTCTATGAAATGAAAAACAACAACAATAACAAAAAATTTGGCTGGTACTGTGTTCATTTAAATCACCTTGATTGTTATATTAGCCAATGTTTCAAAAAAAATATGTTTGTTCAAAATCAGTGCTTTCTTCCTTGTTCTACAGGTATTTATTTGAGAGGTATTTAACGTTTTTCTCAAATGACATTGTTTGGTACAATGAAGATTTGTTGCTCATTTGTTTGAAGCTTGTAACAAACTTACATGTTAAGTATACATGTGTGTCTATTATTATAATTTTAATATGAAATCAATAATAATCTATTTTTGCTGTACAGCAGTATGCTTTCTTTTTAAAATTTTATTTTATTGTAAAGATGCTGTACAGAGGGGTTACAGTTACATGAGTAAGGTAATGAGTATATTTCTTCTCCAGCATATTACCTCCTCCTCTTGCAGTATGCTTTCTAGGGAGGCCTTCTACCATTTGAGTCATACCAGAAGCCCTTTATGTTATAGTTATTTTTCAGTTAGGGCCTTACATTTCGGCCTGGGTTGGCCTTGAACTGCAGTTCTCCTGACTTCCATCTTCTGAGTAGCTGAGATCATAGGTATTAGCCTCTTCTCCCCTCCCTGCTACTGTGTTAATGTAATGAAACATCATTCGGCCTACTTTAAGGTACTGATCATGCCATACTCTCATTCATTCCACAAATAGTTCTGGAATTTCTAATTTCAAGCTATGGTTTAATGGATTGAGGTACAAACATGAGCTCCCATTGTAGCAAACATGAAATAGTAAGTCATAACCTAACAGGCATTACTTTCATTGGTATAGCATGCAACTGAAATGGATTCTATCCTTTTTCCATTGGAACCAGACAAAATTGATTTCAAATTCTGATTCTACCCTGTTGCGGAATCTCCTTGAATAATTCAACCAACTTCTCTGATCCTCAGCCTACAAGACAGGGAAGGGAATTGTATCTAGCTCATATACATACACACACATAACTTTACACAAGTGACAATGTGAACCATATTGGTGTTGACATAAGTTTTTATATACATGGCCAACACTCAATATGTGTTCACTGGTAGATCATTAGGGTCTGCCAGTCTGTGGGCTATTATTTAGTTTATCTGTGGTCAGTGTTCACTGATTAGAAGAGTTCACCTAATCTGTATTATTTCCAGACTATACTCTAGATGAGTTGAAGTTTTTAGTTATTTTTATAGTATGTTTGAGTCCCTTATCACTAGTAATATTTTTCCTGACCTCACATTTTTGGCATCAGTTTTCTGGAAGCAACTGCTAAACTCTCATTCTATCTGCCTTTGCATTAAAACAACTTTCTACATCTACTAAAAATATTCTTTTTAATGGAAAGACAAAAATAAATATGAGACACAAGATAGGTAATTTGCTAAGGTCTCATTAAGAGTTCTTAGATTCTAATGTAGAATCTCAGCTTTGCAGATCTCTATGAGCTCTCTTCAATGTGCTAAACATTTAGATAGATTTTATCAAGCCTATGTAGAAGATAAGTTATGCTGGCAATTACTAATTTGGCTTTTCTCTATAGTATCTGATTTTTGCTATGTATGCCTATTCAACTTTACTGGGCAGAAATCCATGAAAATATTGGAGCAGATGGGTGAAAACAATGAAATTGAATTTATAAGAAAAGACAAAACACATTGTAGGTGGCCTAATAATCATTTATTAAAATATGCTTGGGGTCCACATTCCAATTCTTACTACCAAAAGAAAGCAGCAAATGAATAACAGCTGTTATATACCATCGTTGCAATTAACTTGACTCTGTTCTCTGTCAAATGCATTTGGATTCATGGCAGTTAATTACACCCACCAGATTCATAGAACCAACACACTGCACTCAAACCCTGAGGCTCTAATAACATTTTTTTGAAAATTATATTAGTTCCACCCACATCAAATCTTTGAGTCCCTGGACTGCTTCAGAATCAGGACAAAATCTATTGTTACATTAAATGTGCAAAAGGATTATTATGGATGTAAACCTCTCAGTGATTTTTTAATTTAATTCTACAAGTATTTATTGAGTGTCTACAGTGTACTGAGCAAGGGTGATATGCCCTAATCATAGTATTGTTATCTTGTAGCTCAGGACTATTAACCTACTTAAGGGGTTATTAACCATACAACTTTCTGCCTCTCTGTGTGTGACTCTTCTGTACAAAATAATGGCTCTTAAAATATTTGAGCCCATATGGGAATACATGCAAAGGACTGTGTACAGAATTTAATACATAAAAGATATACTTCATCACATATTTTATATACATTTGACTTTAAAACTTTTATGTTTCACTGGGCACCAGTGGCTCACATCTGTGATCCTAGCTACTGTGAAAACTGAGGTCTGAGTATTACAGTTCAAAGTCAGCTAAGGCAAGAAAGTCTATGAGAGTCTACCACAAGTGGTAGAGCACCAGCCTTAAGCAAATAAGCTAAGGGACAGTATCAGAGCCCAGAGATCAAGTCCATATCCCCCCGCCACACACACATTTCCTTTTCTATTTTTTGTCTATTGTGGGTCTTAAACTCAGGGCCTAGGCTCTGTAGTTTAGCTTTTTCATCAAGGCTAGGGCTCTACTACTTTGTATCACAGCACTACTTCCACTTTTCTGGTGGTTCATTGGATTTAATAGTCTCACAGACTTTGCTGGCTTCAAACTACAATCCTCAGATCTCAGTCTCCTGGGTAGCTAAGATTACAGGTGTGAGTCACTGGCCCCCAGCTATGTCTTCTTTTTGAATAGTCCCTTCTAAGTAATACCATTCATATAGGGACAGTCTATAAACTATGACCTATCTTTACTCTTGAGGAGAAAAAGAATAAAAAAACATGTCTTTGTTTCAAAAGCAGTTATGCCCTGTTTATAATATTAGATAAATATTAAAACTGAAACTTAGAATATCTGGCTATCATCTAAATTGCAGGCTTTATATGCTATTTCATAACTGAGTACATGATGGCATGATTCAAATAAAAAATAATCATCCTTTTAAATGTGGAATTAACTAAGGATGGCATAATAACAAAACACATTAATCAAACACCTATTTTATTAGCTTGAGCCAGTACAACCTACTTTAAGCATACATTGTTTTTAAAAGCAACTGCTTTTTTGTTGTTATCATAGTAGATATTTCACAGCTCCTAAATTTGATTTGTCTTGTCTCTTTACTGGGCCTTGGACAAGGTTTTCCAGGAATCATTTAAAACATTATAAATAGGGTAGACACTTACAGGTCTAAGAAGATTTCAGCATAGACCTTTTGAGAATGGGACAGAGTTCAGGAGGTCCTTTGTAGACTTATGTGTTTCTGTGAAATAAGGCCGTTGCATTGGAAGAGAATACTGGGCTAAATAAGCTGTGCTGTAATTGGAAAGTTCTCATAAATTTTTATTTGGCCATTTAGCTCCTTAATTTTATAATGTGATCCTTACCTCGAATTTTAAGCCAATAATTTGATGCAGTTGGATCTTTGGAGTTTTCCAAAATGTCCTGTTTCTCTCACTAATATTGTATGCATTCTTGGTTGAATTGCTTGCTACCTTGTCTGATTTTCTACAGTATTTCTGTGAAAGGAAAATATGTTCCTTCTAGTCCTCTTTTGTCAAAAACCCTTTGCACTTGCTTTCTTTTGCCAATTGAACCTTTTTTGAAATGCATCAGCAGGCAGAGATTGCCTAGCCTTTGCTAGACAGGAGTAGCTGTAGGTGCATTTAAACAATCCAACTTGAAAAGGGGATATCTCTTTTTTTTATTTTGAAACAATTGAAAATGAAAGGTGTGTGTCTCAGGACAGTGCTTTACCGACCTCATTCTACTGAACTTCAGTATGGCATATGAAACTGCCTCCCTTGTGTCTTTCCCAGTGTTTTTAAAGATGCCTTTTTGTTTGAGGCAACTGGTTCTGAGTCAGAGCTGTTGTCCGTTGTAACCAGAATCCATTATGTTGTTAGATCTTTTTATAGTATTATTTGCATCTCTTTTTCCTCACTCACAGTCAATACTGCTTTGTTCTAAGGGTTATCTGATCATATATTGAGGGGAAATTGAGACCAAACTTGAGGGACTACAGTTTTATTCAGCTTTAAATGCAAGCAAGCTCTACCTCCACAATACATATAGCCTGTGCTCATTAGTAACCTTCTGAACTCCTGTGACTAAAGCATGTTGAAAATATCCATTTTCACTTGAGCAACCATGACAATAGATAAAACCCCCAAAGGTACCCCTTTTCTAGTTCGTAGAAATGAGCCAGGCGGAGAAAGATTGGCATACAGCTTCCAGCCTATCTTCTGTCAGCCTTTCTCTCCTCTTGATACCTCAGAGGAATAATACAAACATTTTTAGAAAAAAAAATGTGTTTGCTTTTTCTCTTAAAGTCACAGGTATTATGAACTTAAGAAATGATATTGTGTGACCTAGACTTCAATGATTTAACACTTCAACAGAAGGATGTGGTTCTTTAAAGACATCATACATAATTAGTGCTTACATGCTAAATGACACCAAGAAGTACATATTATTGAGGGACAATCTCAAAAATGTATTCCAAAAGTAGTATGTTTTAAAGAGAATGTATCATTTAAATTGGATTATTGGACCATATGCTAGGTTTTGTTTGTTTGTTCATTTGACAGGGAGTATAGGAAGCTGGTTGGTTGCTTCAAATGTGGTAGAGAAAGGAAATGTTTCTGTAGAAGTTGGGTATCCCTATGTTAAACCTATGATATTTAAATATTTACAGACTTAGCCAGGTGCAGGTGGCACATGCCTGTAACCTTATTACTAAGGCTGAGATCTGAAGATTGCAGTTTGAAGCCAGCCTGGATAGAAAGTCTATGAGACTCTTACCTTCAATTAGCCAGTATAAAGCCAGACGTGAAGCTGTGGCTCAAGTGGTAGAGTGCTAATCTTGAAACAAAAAACTCAGAGACAGCTTCCATGTCCTAGGTTCAAGACCAGCACAAAAGTAAATAGATACATAAATACAAAAACAAATATATAAACAAATTAGAACCTTAGTTCACCAAATATAAGTCCTTTGTAATAAACATATTTTTGTTGCTGCTTCCTTTCTTTTTGTCTGTACACTTATTTTTGACACCTCATCCTGACTTCCATGTAATGTTTTTATATGATAGTTATCCATAAAACTGGTTTTACAGCTTGATGATGCCATTTTATCATTCTACTGCACCTCTCCCCACTTTATTCAGAGTTGTTGTACTGTCACATTCATCCTGATGCATTGCTTCCTGGTGGGTGACATCATGATTTGTGAGCCATCTGATACATAAATAAAGTGGTGAGAACTGCCTCAGCGATTCAGTTTCTATTTGAAAGGAATTAAGCAGTCTCTTTGTGTTTCCTTACATTTCCTCTGTTTTGTGTTTTCACAATTATATTAGGCACTATAGGAGGTTTTTTTCTTCTTTCATTCTATTTCTGAAGAACATTTGGGTGATTCAGAATTTTGCAAGAAATGTAATGTCCCATAAGTTATAATATACCTCTCATATTTTGGTTATTTCAGAATGTGGAATTTGGCATGGGGCTACTACCTAACACTTTTCCTGGAAGATCCAAAGAATACAGGTGCTTCAAGCAGTATTTTTTGTAGAGTATTATTTTTGGAAGATGATACAAACAATTCATCAAACTTAGACCTAAATTCTTGACTGTCAGATTCTATATACAAAGGTATTTTTGGTGCTTTTCTAGGACTGAAACTATGGGCAAGATCAATACAATTTTGTCTCTGTATCATCTGATGTGAATGTGCATATGGTTTTACAGGCTGAATTCATTAGCAAAGATGCCTTCTGGTGTAGAAATATATATAATATACATAAAAATAAATATGGTTTATGCATATTATTATGTAGATATCCACATAACTATTTCTGTGTGTTATTCTTGAATGATATAGTTAACTATTATTAGTCATTTTTGAGAATTCTATTGAAGTATAAAACTGCTAGAAAGGCATGCAGTATCTTTACTAGGATCTTACATTACTAATCTTAGGACAAAACAGTTAGGTAACTATTTTCATTCAGTTAGTATTCACTTTACACTTATCATTTATTTCTCTTCATCCCTTTTTGCATTTCAAACCATTCAGCTGGAATTAGACTTTCAGCCTAAGAGGCATCTTTTAGAATTTCCTTCCAATGACTGTGACAAAGTCTCTTTGGAGCTTTTTAGAGCCTAGACAGAATCATTACCCAAAAGGTATGCATTCCTTCCTTCCAATTGTCTCATTACATCAAAATCATTCATCATGCATTCTGGTTGTTTTAGTTTATTCTTTCTCATCTAGTTTATAAGAAACCAAATTGCATCATGTAACGTTGTGTACTCCCTAGTTTAATTCTTTGATTGAAGGCCTTGCATAGACTGATCAGTCTTAGTTTCCGGGTATTACCTCTTGGCTTCCTGGTAGCTCATCCCCAACCCAACCCCACTTAGCTTCTTCATCCCCCACCCATTTTGCTTGCTATCATTACTACTAATTTCCAAACCAACCCACTGCCATTGTTCAGACTTAGATTCTTCATTCCAAAAAATAAAAACTGCTTTTCTTTCTTTCTCTTTTTCTCTTTCTTTTTTCTTTTTCTCTTTCTTTTTTCTCTTTCTCTTTCTTTCTTTCTTTCTTTCTTTCTTTCCTCTCTCTCTCTCTATCTCTCTCTTTCTTGTCAGTTATGGGGCTTGAACACAGTGCTTGGGTGTTGTCCCTGAGCTTTTTCTCTCTACCATTTTGAGCCATAGTTCCACTTTCAGTTTTCTGGTAGTTACTTGAAAATAAGAGTCTCACAGACTTTCCTCTCTGGGATGTCTTTGTATTGCAATCCTCAGATCTCAGCTTCCTGAGTAGCTACAGGAATGAATCACTAGAACCTAGCTTTTTTTCTTTATTGTTAATATACTACATTCATAGGTACCTCAGGAGCCCTACAGCTGTGGGCTGCACTTCACATTCTTGTCTTTTCATTCAGCTAGGGCATTGGTTCTCCAAATTCAGTCCCTGGATTAGCAGTTTCAATATAACCTGAGAATTAGAAAGTTTCTAGTTTAGAAATATAAAGTTTATGGCTTCACCATAGACCTACTAAATGAGAAATTGGGTGGGTATTGTATGTCCTTTCCAATGCAACTAATGTTTACAAATGTACAGTGACATATTTTATAGTCTGTTAACTGAAAAAGTCTTACTTGAAGTCACAAGGCTAATTTAGGACTAGATATTAGAATAAGAGTAGAGCTAATCTCATTGCATTATTCTCCTACACTCTAGGATATTAGTGTTTGCAATTTTTCTCATTTATTATTTGCATTGAATCATGAGATTGCTGTTGATTTGAAAGAGAAAGTCTTATCCTGTGTGTGTGTTTTTGTGCTTGCGCCCATGCTAATGGCCCCGCACTCCTGCTCCAGTTTTTTTTCTGCTCATTGCTACTGCTCTCCCACTTGAGCCACACCTCCACTTCCAGATTTTTACTGATTGATTGAAGACTCATACAAAATTGCCTCCTAGGATGGCTTTATAGCTTGATTCTCAGATTTCAGCCTCCTAAGTAGCTAGGATTTTAATAAGAGCCACCTTCACCCAGTGATTCCTATAAATGTAGAACTTATCAGTGAAAGGTCCAATCAAAACCAAGTGTCTTCCAATGACAAGCTGGGAGGATCCCTTCAGCATTGGACACTTCATTGTGCTTGTTGTTCAATGTGGCTTAGATTGATTACTGACATGTTTTGAAAACTTCAACATGCTGAAATGAACTCAAGTAAATGATTTAATAAGGAATGATCATGTATATTCTATATGCATGTTGTATATGTGTGTATGTGTCTGCTTAGTTTGTAAATTGAATTATCAGAGAATTTCTTTAGGAGCACTGTCCTTGGTGTATTAAAATAGAATTCATTCATAATAGGAAGTAGCTAGATAATGAATTGCCTAACTCCTAATCCATCTATTGAATATTACTAGTTATTAGTATAATATTAGCATACTTATTCTATATTACACTTATGTGTCTTTATATATACTTTGTCTTTTTTTGGAGGGGGTGGTCCGGTCGTGGGGCCTGAACTCT
>NW_012267394.1:954109-1019810 GCF_000151885.1 Dipodomys ordii | reverse complement strand
CCTCCCTCCCTCCCTCCCTCCTTCCTTTCTCTTTCTTTCTTTCTTTCTTTCTTTCTTTCTTTCTTTCTTTCTTTCTTTCTGTTTCTCTCATTTCTCTCTTTCTTTCTCTTTCTTACTTTCTTCAGTATCAAGGTCTAAACTCAAGACCTCAGGTATTCTCAGCTGGTGCACTACCACTAAAACCATACCTCCAACTCTGCCTTTTGTGGATTATTTTCTTTCTTTTTTTATTGTGAAAATACTGTACAGATGGGTTACAATTACACGGGCAAGATGAGTACATTTCTCATCAAGCATTATAGCCTTCTCCTTTGTTTCCCCTTCCCATCACTTCCCATCCTCTCCCCCCCACCCTATACTCCTCCCCCCGACCAAAGTTGTACAGTTCGTTTTGACATAACAACTTGTACATCTCATTGTTGCAATGGGTCCACCTGTATCCCTATTTAAACAATTTTTTTCCCTTCCTCTCCACATTTTGCACCAACATCAAATACAGTGAAAGCTGGGGTTATACCATGGGGGAGGGACATACAAAGCAACAAAGAAATCATCTTATAAATGTGTGAGAAACAATCACATGAAAGAAAAGAACATTTGAATACATATCTTAGGGTTCATTTCCCTAACATCAACTTATCTGACATTTTCTGCTTGAGTCAGACATATACTAGTTATTGCAAATAAGGGAAACCATGTTACCTATGTTTCTTTGGGCCTGGCTTACTTCACTTAATATAATTTTTTCCAAGTCTTTCCATTTCCTAACAAATGCTTAATCTTTAAAACTAACTTTTTAATACCCTTATTAAGAAAATAAAAAAGCAGACCTTTTTTTTTTTCACCAGTACTTGGTTTTGAACTTGGGCCCTCACATTTCCTAACCAGGTGCTCTAATACAGCCATGCATCCAACCCTTTTTCATACTTGTTATTTTTTTAGAAAAAAGTCTTTTTTCCTGCCTGTGCTCATGCCTGGGCCACAATCCACCCATTTTAAGCTTCATGTCATAGCAAGGGTAACAACTGTACACCACTGCACTCAGCTGTTTGAGAAGGTATCTCTAAAACTTTTCTCTTGATTCTCACAATACCAGCTTTCCAAATAGGTAAGATTACCTCTCTGCCTTGACCAGCCTTGAACTATAAACCACAGTTCTTCCAGTGTAGCCTCCCAAGTAGTTACAATTACAGGCTTGAGCCACCAGCACCCAAGTAAAAGTAGTCTCTTCTAACTAGTAATTTCTACTGACTATGATATTCCACTGTGTCATACTTTGAAAACTTTCTCATCACATTCATCAGCCCTCTCTGTTATATCCACAGACCTCAGTTAATCGTTACTATTGTTTACATTTCTTTTTTCTTTAATGAAAAACTATTGAATTATTCAGTTTTCCTACAAGTTCAATGATTTTTATATTTCAGATGTTCTTTTGTATCTGATCTATCACAACATGCTCTGAGTTTCTCTCACTGGTCCACTAGCTCTAACATTTATTAGAATAATTTTATTTGCCCTATGTTTGTGTCATATTGGAAATGTTACAAGAAAAAAATGAATTTTAAATGTGAAAGGTCCTTTCTTCTTTTATCAAAAAAGAAAAATGCATTCCCTGGCATTAATAAAAGTTATGCTGTCGTTCTCTTTCAAGAAACTCAGTAAAATGACAAGGAGCATAGAAAATGTAATTAGGTGTTTGGGTGAACAGAGTTGGTTATTTTGTTCTCCTATCTGATAAATTATAATACACAAAATAAAATTACAATTAAGAAGAAAGTGCAGACAGGGCAGATATATTGATATGCTAGGTAATATTAGCACAATTTTCATTACTTTATTTGCTTACAATAGAAAAAATCAATTTGACTTTTTTGTAAATATTGCTGAATTTACCTCTGAAAAGCACTATGTGTATTTATTTATTTAATTCTCAGTGAAATACTGTCTGAATCAAGGTTTTAGAAAAATAAGCAAGTATTCTCTTTCTCTAAGTACATTAAGTAATCTATAAAGGTTTGACATTCATTAATGCTTGCTGAGGGAAAAAATGAGTTCTAGAGATTGTGTTTTGCTCAGTACTGCATAACTTACTTTCACAAGCCCTACTTAAGCTTTGATTCCTAAATCTCTCCCCAGTGAACTCATACCTCAAAGTTGTTTCATTAAAATGACAAGATAAGCTGCCTTGCATCCCTTTGCTGAAGTGAGGGAAAGGGACAGAATTCTGGGAGATCTTACAAAATCATTTCTAAGTTTTAGGGAAAGAATCACAAATTATTGACCTGAGTAGAAGTTTTACAGCATCTCCATCTTGGAAATAATAACCAAAAGGGCATTCTGGCTGTGTTGAAAGTTTTTGGCTCATTTGGAACTTTGCCTCATGATTGTATTAGTGATTCATGAAGTTAGAAGATGGAGATTGGAATTGTAGGATCTAAGTAAAGCATTTTAGAAACTACTTTAAAAACTATATCATTTTCTTCTTCATTGTATAATCTTCTACTTTTCTTTGTGTACCCTTCTATTTGGAAATATTTTCTTGGAGGCTGGTAGGAGACTGCATAGGTTAATTAGCTCAGTTAACCATATGAAATTATTAATATTTGACCATCTATGAATTATAAAAGTGACTATCTCATATGGTTCAATCTAATCTTTTGTTAAAAAATAAAATTTCTAAGCACAAAAGTCATATCTTGTTATTATCAGATTTTGTTATGGAAAAAAAGTGAAAAATCTGCCTTAGTTCATCACTTTAGAGTATTCCATTTATTTTGCATATTAAAGGGTTTGGCCATACTGCATGCCTATGGTTAGGAGCCTCTCAGCCTTCTTTCCTGCTTCTCTGGCAGAATGACTTTCTTTTGGCCCTCTCCCTTTACTTAAATTTTATTTGTTTTTCACAGATTTTGGGTATTCCAAAAGAACTTTTTAAGTAAGAAAACTTTTTTGCTTATGTAGATCCACCTTAAGTAATAGTCTTTAATAAAATTTTTTGGACAGTATTCCCATCTCTTATAGATACATTTATTTATTAGATTTGTCTAGAATTTTTTCAGTGGAAATGTAATCTGGATTGTTAATTCATTATTGTCTCTATTTTTGCTACAAATAAGCCTGGTCATTTAAATTATATCAAGAGCTACTGGAATATTTTGGATAAAGGTAGATGTAGACAAGCTTTCCTCAGTTTACACTTCCTAAATACCTTGTAAGAGTCAAATATCATTAATCCACTCAAAATGTGATGGTTTCTCATGATTTGACTCTGAGATAGAAGTTGTCTTTTTTCTTTCCTCTCCAAATTTAGAGTATACCCTAAAATGTCTTCTAGACTTAATAGATCTAAAAGGTTTCAGCAATGGAAAGATTCACTAAATAGGCCTTTCCTTCTTTGCTGAACACATTACTTCTAGGAATTCCAAGTTACTAAAACAAATAAAATGGCATTTTTAAAGCTTCACAGGTTATATAATTGCTTTAAATGAATCACCGTACATTTTGTTCTTCCTTTTCCCGAAATAGAAAGCCATAGTCCTGTTGAAGAAACATGAGGAATATAAGAAATATATTCCTTTTAAAGGATAGGAATAAATTTTCCCATACTAAAAATCACTTGCTGCCATAGAAGTGCAGAGTGAAAAATGGTCCTTATCATGTTTTAGTGGACTGCAATTTCCCCCTGTTGATATAGGCTATAAATAGGAAGAAAACAATCTTGAAGGAAATCAGCTAGTATGCAAATATTTCATTGATGAGTTTAGATGAGCAAATCAAGAAAGAAAGGAAACATTTCCTGACCTAAATCTATACTAAAATGCCTTTAATGATTTCGTCAGTTTCTACCCTTTTGACAAATGTCATGTTTTAACTTCAATATTTCAAGAAAATTAGTATTTTATTTATTTACTTATTTTTGTCAGTCATTTGGCTTGAACTCTGGGCCTGGGTACTATCCCTCAGCTCTGCAGCTCAAGACTAGCATTCTACCACTTGAGCCACAACACCACTTCCAGTATTTTAAAATTTTTATTTATTTCCCTAAAAGAGAAAAATAATAAATATTAAAAAATATTACTATTCACTGGAGAGATCAAATGAAGTGTTTAATACTTTTACATAATGAAATCAGTAGTTATTCCCTATAGGATATATTTATCTGAGGTAATTTGTCAGCCCATGGGACCATACTAAAATAAATTACTTTTGTTAACAGTAGTACCATAACTCCTACAAATACTTGATCCATACCCCAAATAGATGAATTTTTGACTGCATTCTCCCCCTCTTCCTTCCTTCCTTCATCTACCCTTCTTTTCTTGCTCTCACTTCCCTTCCTGGATGTACTTATTTCCTCATGTTGATTTTGTTGATCTTTGGCCTAGTCTTTGTAAAAGATTTAACATTTTGAGCTCTCCATAGAGTCTATTTTACTTTAGTTAATTCATTTGTAACCACTTGCATACCCCCCAACCCTTTTACTTATAGATTTATAGGTGCATTCTATCTTCCACAAATGAAGGAAACCATGCAACCTTTATTTTTCTGGGTCAGGCTTAATTCACTTAATATTTTTTTTTTCCAAGGCATTTGTAAGGAAATGGAAAGACTTGGAAAGAATTCTTAAGTTGTCAACAATTCCCTTTCATTCTAAATTGGCTCAACAATGCCTACTTTACCATAGTAGAATAAGGGCACAATGGTTATGTTTGATAGCTTGAAAGAGTCCATTAAAAACTATATACAAATGTATTGAGGGAAAGATTGAAGCAATGCTAATTAAGTAAATCTAAGTTCCTTTCTATTCTCCTTTTAGAGCCTACTGTTCTAAGAAGAAACACAGTTGAAATAAATTTGAAATTGTTAATCTTCTCTAGTTAATCCCAATGAAGACATTAAGTTCCTATTGTAAATCTGTCTTTGACCACAAGTCTATAAATTTTAATAAATTATAACAATATTTATACACAATAATGTCCCAACAATAATTAGGTAGCATCACAGTTATTTTATAGACAAATATATGATGAATTAGAAAAGCTCAATCAACAAACAGTTAAGAAAACACAGCAATTGAAAGTATTTGTGAAGGAATAACAATCTTTCTTTTTTTTTTTTTTGGTCCGGTCGTGGGGCTTGAACTCTGGGCCTGGGCGCTGTCCCTCAACACTTCAGCTCAAGGCTAGCGCTCTACCACTTGAGCCACAGCACCACTTCTGGCTTTTTTCTTTTTGATTATGTGGTGCTGAGGAATCGAACCCAGGGCCTCGAGCATGCAAGGCAAGCGCTCTACCACTGAGCCACCTTCCCAGCCCCGAATAACAATCTTTCAATGCCAGTATTTTGTCTGGTTTCACCAGCTTTTAGCTGATTATTGAAGCATAATTATCATCTATGACTTTATTTTAAAAGAACCCTATAAGGTTCAGAAATTGACATAATTATATCTCTGAGGTATTGGTGCCTAATTTTATAATTCTATACCATTTTCTTCTAACTGATCAACTCTCGTTTAGTTCAATGGCATCCACATGATTTGTGTAGCAATCTGTAATTAAGCACTTCTAATGAACCACCTCCATACTTAATTGCTCTGCATTTTCAGGACCTCCATGACTAAATTTTAGAAAGATAAAGTTGGAAAAGCTACTTTTTTATCCCAGGTGAGCATTTTATAGTAATGAAGAGGTTAATCAGTGTTGCTTTGATTATTTAAAACACTGAAAGGCAGTACTACCTAATATACAATTATTATAGTACTTTTAATATATCTTCTTTTTAAATTTAAGGGTTAGATACAATTGAATGCAAGCTGCAGTGTTTTAAATTTACTATGAATATCTGCCTTAGGGAAGAGTTATTTATTTGAAATTTTTTTTCTATTAGAGACCGACTTTTTTATTTTATAAAGTCTATAATTAAGGCCTACATGAATTTCAATTATTTAATAAAGCAGAATAGTCTTAGTATGTATGTGTATAAATTGTCTGAATTGCCTGAATAAATAATGCTAAAGCATACCCTCTAGGAGATAAGATATCTTTCTAAAAGCAACATTTAAACATGTAAGTATAAAGTTATGGAGTTTTAAGTGCCTCTTCAGAATTCATATTAATTTTTAATTAACAAATTAAGGACATAAGGAAAGATGTATCGGTGTGAACATTCAAGTATGTGCCAAATTATAAAAAATAAAAAACCTAGCAGAGGCTAAAGAAAAATTTGGAGGCATTTGATGAGACTATATTGTACTTTGGATTATATCTGATGAACACTGCATCTTACAAAGGGGGATAATATGATTGCAGTTATACTTCAGTCATGAGAGAGATTAAAAACTGGGAATTCAATAAGGTGTTTTGGTATTTTTTTCATGGAGTGGTACAGCTTAGTCACTTTGTTTTCAGATGAAGAAAATAAGTCAAAGAATATCTAAAGATTCCAGGTCTGCGGAATAATTGAAAATGAAGTAATTGTGATGAATGTCAATAGGGGCATACTATAGGAGGTGTTCAGATGATTGTACAAGTCTGAGATGAGGATGAGGATGAGGAAGATGATGGAAAATGTTGTAAATACCATTATTTGGGAATCAGTGGGTAGTTGGACCTAAAAAAATGAACCAAAGTTAATGGTGGGGATGTGAATTACAGTAGCCCTACCAGAGAAAGGAACTAGAAGCCTTGAAACTAAGCTAACTTCCCAGAGTCTTAAGAAATCAAAGACCAAACAGTGTCCAGTGATAATCTGGTCTTCTTTCTGAGTAATTATTTCTCAATAGATTGCTTTAATTTCCATCAAGAGATAGCAGTGAGTTTTCAAGGAGGACCAATACATACAAGTTGATTGAGAAAAATATCTAGCCATGCTTAGAGTCAACCTCTCTACTGAAAAAGAGTTTTGAACTGTTGTTAAGAAATTATTGAGAGATTTAGGTTAAGACTTACAGGTAAATGATTTCTTTTCCCATCTTGATATAGTCAATATTGCCTTGATAATATATATCAGAACATTCCCTTTAGCTTCTTTGTTAAGGCAAGTTGCAATAGGAAACTATTTACACATTACTGCCTATGCTTTGTACCACATGATCCTTCACTACTTTCAAATTGGCCAAGGTACTCATTCTTAGCCCAAAGCAAGCCATCCATAAGCTAGTGTATTTTGAAAGAGATATCCTGGAATGATCATTTCTCCTAAAGGCTGTTGATGAATTTCTTCTTTTTAGGGGAAGGGAATGCTTTGGAACTGACACACAGAGAGACAGTTGGCAAATGTCAGAAGATAATGATATTAAACAAATACTGTTATGCATGGATAGGGTACAAGTGTAGATGAAAAATGCACATCAAAAATACTAAAATAGTGTCAAATGCTGGCATGCCTGTAACACTAGCTACTCAAAGGGCTGTGATCTGGAGGATCATGGTTTGAAGCCAACCCAGGCAGAAAAGTCCTTGAGACTATGTTTTTAAAAAGCAAAATGATGGATGGAGGCCTGGCTTAGGTGCCAGTTAGCTAAGTAATTGAACCAAGAATGAAGTCATGGGTTCAAACCCCTTTAACATACAGTCACACACAAAAAATATTAAAATACTAACATTAATTGGTAACTGGGAATATGGTTTTTGAATGGAGAGTTGTATGTTGAATGGTGTTTCATTTCTTCATGAGGGGTCTGACGTGCAACTATTTCCTATTACTCCTGCTTCTGGTGTGCTCTTACATTAAACCCCAATATGTGTGTATGTGTGTGTGTGTTTCTTTGAAAACCATCTAGCACGTATCAAGATGGTTAAAACAATATACATTCCCTTTGTAACTTTTTCCTTCTTCTCTTCCCAGTTCACTGACAAATTTCATTCTTCCTCATGAGGAGAAGGAAAGAATAATAGTCTGGATTATACTACCCATTTGCTCCTTCAGGTACCCAGGTCCAAAAGTAGTGCAGCAGAGGAATGCCTGGAAACACAAATAAGATTAATATTGAAAGTAGAAGCAGAACATTCTGGAATCGTCCCAGAAATTCCATGTCTGAGAGCAATGATGAAAACCAAAGCAACAATTTTATGTTTATACCCTCACTTCTTAAGCTATGTATGGTTTTCTTTTCAAACTGCTTTTTTAACAGCAATAGTATGTAATATTATTATATAAAAATTCTGAAATGTTCCTGTTTGCTACAATGCAATTAAAATAAGGATACATACATTTTATCAGTGTACCCTATCTGGGCATTCAAAATTAAGGTGTTCAGAGAAATACACACACACATAAATACACACACATATTCTGGCACTTAAAAGATAAACAGTAGTTCCATTTATATGTAAGTAGAGGGAAGTTGTTATTGCCTTTCTGCAGTTGTACAGGACGTTGGCAGGAGAGTTGATTCAGTATAGAAACAAAGGAAGAAATCTGGATTGGCAGTTGATGAATTGTCTACTTGTTTCCTACAGGCCAAGCATCAGCAATGAAGTGTACCAATTCTCTCATTTCCAGCCTTTTTAAACTTCATGGTAGACGACCATTGCTATTCTGTATGTGATTTTTATCATGACTGCCTAACTGTTTACTTATAAGGATAGATTTCTAAATTGCTTCCATGTACACTTGCCTATGCCTTTATCATTATACATTTTACAAAGGATTTTGTTCTGGAAGTCCAAGTTATTTCTGTCCCTCTCTAATGACCCATTAGACTTATGTTTGTATTTCTTATGAGATTATTAGGCTGCGACTGAGAATGTGGCTTAGTGGCAGAGTGCTTGCCTTGAGCAAAAATGTAGACACTCAGAGACATCATCCAGGCCCTGAGTTCAAGCACCAAGACTGGCAAAAAAGATTATTAGGCTTTTTGTTCAATATTGTAATAAGTCTATCCATTTGATAGACAGTAAGAAAGGAGCTAGATAATTTTGTAAATTTAAATGTATGCAGTGTTAGAGGAAGAATCTCAAGACATGAAAGGGAAAACATTGTGGCCTTTCTTTTGGAACTGGACTTCAAGGCCATTTAAATATAATTCGGGAAATAAGTGAATATATAATCCTTCATGTTACATGTTATCCTCAATATCCAGATACTTGGGAGACAAAGTTAAGAGAAATGCAATAGGAGGCAGGCCCAAGCAAAACTTACTGAAGTCCTATCTAAAAGAAAAAAGAAAACAAAACAAAATTTAAACCATGCATTGGTGGGCTGGTTGTTCACGCCTGTAATCCTGCCTATGTAGGAAACTGAGATTTGAGGGTCATGGTTCAAAACCAGCCTGGGCAGGAAAGTCCATGAGACTCTTACTCCAATAAAATACTCCAAAAAAGAGCCAGAAGTGGAGCTATGGCTCAGGTAGTAGATTGCTAGCCTTGAGCAAAAGAAGTACTCAGGCCCTGAGTTCAAGCCCCATAAAAGAAAGCTAGATGTGGCTGGAGTATTTCCAGCTTTTTTGATGTTGTATAGATAGAGGAATTGTAGGTTGGAGCTGGCTCAGACAAAGTTAATGCAAGACCTTTTCTGAAACTGGAAGTATAGTTCCAGTGAGGCCCTAAATTTCATCTCAAGTACCATACCCACAAAAAAAATGAATGTGTAACTCCTGCTTCATAATCCTTTTTTTTAAAATTAATTTTATTTTATTGTAAAGGTGATATACAGAGGGGTTACAGTTACATAAGTAAGGTAATGAGTGCATTTCTGGTCAAACAGTGTTACCCCCTCTCTTGTTTGCTCCCACTTTCCCTTCTCCCCCATACCCTTCCCCCCTAAGTTGTAAAGTTCATTTCCAACATAGTGTGAGTATAACTGTTGCATTGGTTCCCCCTTTGTCCTATAGTCAGCGCCTTGTGCTTTGTTAGCTTGCTTGCTCAGCTAATGTTCTACCACTTGAGCTATACCACTAGTCCTGTCTTTTTGCTCATTATTTTAGGATAGAATATCCTGGAATTTTATTCTAAAAAATGGGAATCACACTGTGATCCTCTGGATTTCAGCTTCCCAAGTAGCTATTATTACAACCAACGTGAGCCTTCAGAACTTGGATGTACAATATGTACTTTTTAGATTCTGCTGTAAATATAGTGTGAGCTAGCCACCTGTATTAAGGCATGCATATTAGAAATTAGCTAAACGTCTGTATAGAAAAGATATAATCTGAACAACTTCAAAAACCTTGGAGGACCGTCATGTTGATCATTATTTTAATAAAATTAAAGTAATTTCAAGTTAGTCATTTTATTATTACAACTTAAAGGGTGAAAATGGCTCATTCTGATTGAAATGCAGGCTAGGGAGAGGTCTCATTGTGAGAATAACTCAACAAGTCTTCTACTTCAACTGATGGACATGAATCGTAAAGGGGAGGTGGTGGGCAGATCTATGATCTGGGATAATGAAAACCCAAAGTCAGCCACATAAACCCTTACATTTCCTAGCACTGCTTTTGTTGTCTAATGAGATGAGAAATTCAATAATATTATATTAAATGAAGTAAGCCAGGCCCAAAGAAACTTAGGTCCCATGGTTTCCCTTATTTGCAATAACCAGTATATGTCTGAGTCAAGCAGAAAAGGTCAGATAAGTTGATGTTAGGGAAATGAGCCCTAAGATATGTATTCAAATTTTTTTTTCTTTCAGGTGATTGTTTCTAACATGTTTATAAGATTATTTCTTTGTTGCTTTGTATGTCCCTCCTCCATGGTATAACCCCTGCTTTCACTGTATTTGAGGTTTGTGGAGGGGAAGGGAAAAAAACAAATCGTTTAAATAGGGATACAGGTGGATCCATTGCAAAAATGAGATATACAAGTCTTTATGTGGAAAAACGAACTTTACAACTTTGGTGGTGGGGGAGGAGGATTAGGTGGGGAGGACAGGGGGAGGATGGGAAGGGATGGGAAGTGGAAACAAAGGAGGAGGCTACAATGCTTGATAAGAAATGTACTCATTATCTTTCCCAAGGAATTGTAACCCCTCTGTACAGTATTTTCACAATAAAAAAAAAAGAATTCAGTACGTAGTGAGGGGATGGGAAAAGGATATTGAAACTATATGTGAGTGATTATGTGAAATTACGTAAGTAAATAAAGGAAACACATGCAAAAAAGTAACCTTGATCACATTAGCCAAGAAAGTTGTCTTGAAAAAGTTGAATATAAAAATCTCTACTTGAAATACTTTGATCCTTAAAATATATTAGCAGAATCATAATCCTATCTTTTTGTGGCTTTGGCCTTCAAAAATGGAAGCATATCAAATACAAGTAGCCATATATTAAATATAGCTCTTTCTCATTTTCCATCTGCAGTAAGGCCCTATTTTATGATATAGCTTTTAGCCCTTGCCAAGAGTCTTCAGTATAAGAGGCACCATATGAGATGCAGTAATGGCTGGCCTAGCATGATTTTCATATTGTTGTTGTGTACTCTACAACAGGAGCAGGCAACCTTTTCTTTAGAAGGCCCACTATTAGTATCCAAAGCTTTGCAGACCATAAAGTCTCTATTGCAACTAAACTCTGCCCTTTCCATTTTCACCCAAACACTGCAAAAAAATCCATAATGAACAATGTGCTTTTGTAAAACTTGGGAACTGAAAATGGAATTTTATAAAATTCTTATGAAACACAAAATATTCTCTTTTAGTTCAAGATTTAAAAAAACATTTTAAATGCAAAATCTATCCTTAGCATGTGAGCAGTGTAGCAGATGGACTTAACCACAGTCAAGACTTTCCTGGATTCTAATGTTATTTCTGTCACTTCCCAGCTAAGTGACTTGAAACAAGTTAATTTACCTCAGTTTGTATGTTTCTTTACCAGAAAAATGAAATAGGATTCAATATAAATCCCTTAGAACCATGCCTGGCATATTATTAGCTCTCAATAAATACTTGCTGCTATTAGTATTCCTATCTCCCAAAATATATTCACCTTTTCTTTTCTGAAAGCAAACTTGGATTCAGTTTGGTAGATGGTTTGGAACTGAGTTAAATTTGTTCCTTTTTTGTTGCTGTTTGCTTTTCTTTTCACAAGTGTTTTATGCCCTTAGTAAATGATTGATTCTGATAAGACACAAGAAGTATTTCAAAGGTTTCTTTCAAATATTAATTATTTAAAATATTGAATGTGAGATATTTTACCAGGGGCATCAACATGGTAAGCATAAACATTCAGGCTTATTGGCTGTTTATTTGCAGAAAGTATAATTTACTTTTCCCAATCGTTTAGCAAATAAGTAACCCAGGAAAAATAGTAAGCATGAACAATAATTTTTAACTACCATTTACTATTAAGCTCTGTTGCCTTAGGTAAACTGCCAAAGATGTGCCACTGTCCAAAATGATCCAGCAATGAAACTTCACCATTAGAAATTCATTCATTTATATTAACAAGCTTCTCTTTCAGTTGCAAATAATCAGAGAAAGTTAATTCAATAACTTCTTTGCCCTAAGAAACTTTAGGTAACACCTCTCAGGTAGATATTTGGAGCAAAATCAATTCATCTTTCAACATTTTGGGGTGGATGTAATATCTATTTATTTTGTTACCCCAGCATATAATATTTATTTCATGATAAGGTGTACTTAAAACCTTAACCTGAAGTTACAATAGTTCAGAAAGTATAATATTTGCTCAGAGGTTCATCTAGAATCTGATGATTTATTTCACTATAGGAATCTCTTTAGTTACCTGTTCTGCTAAGGAGATGAGGTAACAGAATGAGTGAACTATCTAAGGAACATTTTCTCCTATAGTTTTAACTTTAATTGTTGTGAATTTAATTTTATGACACATCTCACTGGGTAAAGCTTCAGCTTAGAAATGTTATATTTTTCTTTATTGATTGCAATTTTTAGCTATTGAATAATGTAATTACTACTTGGCTTGTAACACAACACATAGTTTCTAGTCATTTTCTCTGAGCTTCTATATCCTCTCTCCTCTTGTTTTAGGCAGGAATATCTACCTCCATTATTATTTCCCTTAGAACACTATGGTTTCTACTTATGCCCTCTTTAATCTCTTTGGGACAACACCTTGATTTTCTTCAACATTTTCTGGCATTAATAACTTCATAAACTATTAGCTTAGTTGTCATCTGCTGGTTTTCCAAATGACTATAAGCTCAATTCCAATTAAAGCACAAAACCAACCCCCAAAACCCTCCTATCAGATATACACTTTCTAGGGATACTTATGGACCAGTACAAGTTGTACAGATATATGTCTGTTTCTCTTACTTCTGACTCATTTGTGGTAATATGGTTCCTCTTATCCTGCAGATATTAATGTCTTATAAAGCACTATTTTATTTTCCCCATATTGAGGTAGGCTTTTACTTATTATCGACTGTTGGTCTATGTTAAATTATAACAGCTATTTGTCAGCCCCAGGCGTCCCTTTTTTTGTAGATTCCCAGAAAAGGACTTTTTTGTTTCTTTCCTTTGATGAGTGAATGGTCTTCAAATTCTGTGTCATGAACCATTCCATGCATCTTACACCATGTTCTTAATCTGGACTATGATAGATAGTGCAACAAAGATTGAACTTAACACTGATTTTTCTTGCATTCCACTTGTCACTGCTTTCTTATCCTGTCAACCTCCATTACTACTGGCAATGACCTTGCTCACAAAGACAATTTTACTTTCTTCTTAGTCTTTTTTTAACCAATATTATATGCAGGATAATATTTGTCACTATGAATTAAACTCTATTCTTTGTGCAGTTGTTTTCTTGACCTCCTCTAGTCCATTTTGCATACTGCTATAAGGCTGATCATAAATGCCACTTTCATCATGTTATATTTAACTGTGGCTTTTAAAGTATCTTTTATTTCTTTCCTCTTTTTTTCCTCTTTTTTCTATTTTATTGTATAGATGCTGTTCAAAGGGGTTACAGTTACATGAGTAAGATAGTGAGAACATTTCTTGTCGAGCCTTATATCTTGAAGCACATTCAAACTTCTTACTTTGATAATACAAGTCTCTTTGTGCTGATCTTATCACTGTAACCTCTATATTTTATTTCTTTGAATATTTGTATTATCTTTACATAGGTGTAGAAAGGTATTGCCAGTCACCAAAGCAATTTATGAATATAGTGCATCTTGATCACTGTCATCCTCACTCACCCCACCCAGCCCAGCCCTTCCCTTATCTATCTAAATTTTTTTATTGAATTTTTGCCATTTAACAAAGAAGTTTACATGTATAATGCATCTTGATCTGTGTCATCACTTGAACATCTTCTCCCTTCAACCTACCTTTTCCTTTATATTTCTCAATTCTGTAGTATTTGCAATCAATTCTTGCCTGCATTCTCACCCATTTCCCCTTCTACCCACCTTGCCTTGTCCTTACCTTACCCTCTTGCAAGTACCCATTTTCTGATACTTGTTGGGCTTCGATTTAATCTTTTAAGATAATTATACTATTTTCACTCTCCATAGAATTTTTTACACTTTGGTTAATTTATTTGTACCCCTTGCTTACCACCTAGTATGTTTACTTGTAGAATTATAGGCACTTTTAAGCTACCACAAATGAGGGAAAACATACAGTCTAGGTCTGGCTTTATATTATTTTTCCAAGTCTTTCCAATTTCTTTCTAATGGTACCATATCATTCTTTCTGATGAATGGATAAAATTCCGTTGTATATATATTCCACAATTTTATGATCCATTTTTCTATTGAGGGGCATCTGGGCTGATTCCATATCTTGGCTATAGTAAATAACCGTTACCTACATCTTTCAACTCTGTTTCTCTCCTCATAGTTCATGAGGCAGGCCATGTGAGCTTTATTTCAAAATCACATTGATTCTCCTCTCTTAAAATACATGGTATGAATAGGTAAAACAAATATAAGATGATAGAAATCAGATAAAAATTGCCTGAGTGGAGGGGACAAAATAGACACAGTGATAAAATGTTCAATATCTTGATTGTGGTAGAAATTAGGTTAGTGGAGAGTCAGGGCAGGTGATGAGAAAGTTCTGGCTAAACAGGAAATTTTATTAGGAGTAGATTAATCTTTCCATATAGTAAAAGTCAGGTCATCACTAGGGTGAAAATGACAATAACTTTTCAGCACAAGTTTTTATTAAAGTAGATGACTTGGAGTACAAAGTCTCTCTCTAAGTCTAGCCTGTGGGACAGAGTGGAAGGGAGTTTCTTAAATTACATTTGCCTTGTAGGGCATGGCTTACTGGCTTGAGTGGGTAAGTTAAAGGTGTATTGTTCTAGGAAATGTTTCTTGATCCACTTTAGGCTAGAAGAGAGCCTTCATTAATATTTAGGTGGATGGGATACTAAAAAAAATCCCATCTTATGGAAAGACCTGGGTAGATTACAAAAGCTGAGAACGTTTAAGTACAATGTTTTCCTCAGAGACCTTGTGATCCTGCCCTCTATTTTAAAATAATGTTCCTTGACATTTCCTTATCATTCATGGCTACCAATCAGTTATGTGGGTATAAGC
The DNA here is from genome assembly GCF_000151885.1 of Dipodomys ordii. Classification (NCBI taxonomy): domain Eukaryota; kingdom Metazoa; phylum Chordata; class Mammalia; order Rodentia; family Heteromyidae; genus Dipodomys; species Dipodomys ordii. Next base: position 1,004,328 of record NW_012267394.1, on the reverse strand, counting down.
ATTGTTAAAATTCCTCAACAGAACACTTAAAATGTGTAAATTTCTATATATGTAAATTTTTACACATTTGAACCATTCATTAGAATTTGATTTTTTTATTGTATTTCTTGGTCATTTAAGTAGACTTATAATAAGTAAAGTACTACAGAAACTCAATATTTTCTGAGACTTAAGCCCTATTCACTGCATGAAGTATTTTTCAGCTTCTCAGTTGAGAGTACATAACTTATCTGTATGAGTATTGCCTCATGTAGAAAGGTGGTCCCGCTAACCTCAGGAAGAAGCCATTTGGTTTTTTGTTTTATTTTGTTTTTGGTCAGTCATGGGGCTTGAACTCTGGGACTAGGAGCTGTCCCTGAGCTCTTCAGCTCAAGGCAAGTGCTCTACCACTTGAGCCATAATGCCACTTCCAGAAGCCATTTATTTTCAGTCAATTAACAGTGACTTATTGATAGTAACTTTCTTCAGGTCTAAACAGTTTTGCAGAAATCTTTAATTATACATTTGGGAATTCAAGAAGCCACTCGATCTAAAGCCTTTTTTTTTATACCAGTACTGGGGCTTGAACTTAGGACATGGGGTACTAAACTTTAGCTTTTTTTGCTCAAATGAAAATCACTAACATTTGAGGCATACCTCCACTTCCAGCTTTCTTCTGGTTAATTGGAGATAAGAATCTCATGGCTTTCTTGCCTGGGCTGGCTTTGAACTCTGATCCTATGCCCATTGAATAACTAGAAATGTAGGCATGAGCTACCAGTGTTCAGGTTTAGAAAATGTCTTTTATAGTATAGATTGAACATCACTAATATGAAAATCAGTAATTAGAAATGCTTCAAAATCAGAAAAAATTTTAAAACCTGGGCTGGGATGTAGCTCAGTGGCAAAGCACTTGCCTAGCAAGTGCAACGTCCTGGGTTTGATCCCCAGTACCAAAAAAGGAAAGACAAAAAAAAATACAGTTAAAAAAAACAAACAAAAAATTAAAACCCTTGGGTGATTGATTAAGGATGCTCAATTGGTAAACTTTATGCAAATATTGTAAAATTCAATAGACTCTGAAAACTGAAACATTCTAGTTCCAGTTTTTCAGATAAGGGATACTGACTTTACATTGTCTTTAGTTATTCTAAGGCCTAGTGAATTAGAGAGCAGTTGTTGTAAAAGAAAGATCAAAGACACTAGGCACTTAAGTTACTAGATGAGTAAGGATGATTGTAATGAACATGTAGTAAAGAAAGGAGAGAACGAAATACTTTCAAAAACTATGAAAGGTCAGGAATTGTACCTTACGTTCATGCTAACCAAGTTAGCCTGTCTCAGTATCATGCAGATAGCAGGAAACACAAGACTTCTGAATCAGAGATGTGAACTCTATTACTCACAGTACAGCTGGCAGTTGTAAGCTTTATGTTCTCAGGTTTATATTGCTTTTGCTTGCCCTCCAGCTCCTGTAGGGTGACACAAAGGTGAGCCCAGATGGATGGTACACAAACAGTGAATTTGCATCACTGCAGATGTGCCTTAAAGCTTAAGAAACCCTAATCTGTTACAATAGGCAGAAAGAAAACCTGAATAACATTTGCCCTGAAGGAGCATATGATCTGTCTTTAAAACAGACAGGCCTACCTTTTACCCTGCATTAGAGGTACTGTGTCATTCAACATTGTTGCTATTTTAAAAATCCTTGAAAATATACACAAAAATGAGAAAGCCATAGAGAACTGCATCAAAATAAAAGTATGTCAACCATCAGAAGATAGTCTTGCATAAAAGTATAGCAGAAAAATGGTTTACTTGGTTTAATCTATAATATCTTCAAACATTTTGGAAGGGAAATTAAGTCAACATAACACAGGTGAAAGTTAAGATCAGCAGACATTCAACTTCTAAATGACAAATACTATGTGAAGCAAGAAGATAATATGACTCAGATGTTTTTTTGTGGCAATAAGCACCTTACACAGAGTCCTTGGTCTTTGAGCAGTACACCTAGCTCCTTAGTAATATTGTTGTAAGGTAAATCATCCCAGAAGCCTCATTTTAAAATATAGAATATTGGAGTTAACAGGCTGCAGGCCACCAGTTGTTACAAAGGCCTGTAGCACGCAAATACACATAACACAGCTAGGAAACATGCTAAAGAGGAAAGAAATAATAAAAGCAATACCAATCAGCCAATTCAGCTCCACTGGAGAGCTGAATTGAGACTCCATGATGACTGGAGATAAGCCAGGAGACAGGACACAATCACAGAGACACTTGTTACATGGAGTCCTGGCAGCTAGGCTGGTCCGGGCCTCAATAGGTTGGCACAGAGGACAGATCCTCAGGAAATTCCCAGTCCCAGGCACTAGACTGACAGATTCAGTAACCTATCAGCCAAGTGCCCAACCCTGCCTCCAGGGGTCCCTGCAAGCCCATTACCTGGGAGGCAGGTGATGGGGGGGGGGGAAGGGGGAGGACGGCCAGACCTGGCCTCCTTACTTCACTATCTGTGACTGATTTCACTATGAAAAGTTATGAACTGGCCTCTGAATGCTACTTCTCAGCTATATCCACACACTATCATTTTAGTGACTAAAAAGCATTACCAAATTTCCCCTTCATATGCTTTCACTCTGTAACCTAGGTATTATAAGATGTAAGAAAACATTTTTTCTATATGTACTCATTCAGATTTTTCCAATGAAAATATTTTTTTATTTTAAATACAGTCTTAAATCAGAAAACCTATTTACAACTAATCACAACTGAATAAGATATTCTAATGTTCTATCAATTTAGAATTTTTTTTTTAATTGTCGGTCATGGGACCTAAACACCGGATCTGGGCACTGCCCCTCAGCTATTCAGCTCAAGGCTAGCATTCTGCCACTTGAGCCACAGCACCACTTCTAGCTTTTTTTGTTTTTGTGGTGCTGAGGAATCGAACCCAGGGCCTCATGCATGCTAAGCAAGCACTCTACCAATGAGCCACCACCTTCCCAGCCCTAGAAATAATTTTTTTCAAGTTTTTCCCTCAGATTTTCTGCTCTTTGCTCGAGCCCTACCACTGGAGCCACTTGATCCTGCATTTTACTGCTTAACTGGTAATAAATTCTCTGACTTTCCTGACAATGGTATCTTTGAACCATGATGCACAAATCTCAGCCTGCTTAATTAGAATTAAAGGCATGACCAACTCTCTAGTGCCCAGTTAATGTTTCTCTTTCTTGCATAAAACATCCAGTAGTATAGTTAGGATTAACAGGGCATCTTCCTGTCAAAATCTTGTTACTCTGTTATCCTTAGCATGTGGCTTTACCTCAAAATCCAAGGAAGTTGTTTGAGTTCTGGCCATTAACTCTGCATTCCAGCAATCACGAAGGATAGGAACACTTCAAACACAGCACATAATCCTTTGGATTGCATTCTTTTTTTTTTTTGACTGTTTGGTAACAGTAGAACTAAGGTATAATGAGGCAGATGTATGCAGATTTTCATTCAGATGGCTGCATGTTAAACTAAAAGTGGGAACTTCAACTCGGACCTTCCTAAGTACACTATCAACCTTATACTATTCGACCACAAACCAAATTTCAGTGACATGAATTCAGAATGAAGGATAATGGGTTTCAAATTAGCATGTTGGTTTCCATTTTTGTTTTAAGAAGATTTTCTGAAATATAAATTGGTTTTATGAGTATATTCATAGATCTTTGATTCAGTCTAGACATTAGATATTTTCAGTATAAAAATCACTTCATTCCTTTAAAGATAATAGAATGAAATCCACTTTTCCTTTGTTTATATGTAGCATGCACAAAACCAAATCTTGTTGCTGTTGTTTGTTCTTAGCAAAACCATAGAACTCTTTCATGCACCCCACAACTACCCACATTGGGGAGGCTATTGGGCCTTGGGAATGTGGGTAGAAAAAGATTTTAAATAGTATAGTCATTTTGAAATCCTTCAAAGAACCATGGTAAATCAACAGAGACATATCTATGGTGTTTAGTTCTAACAGTGAGGAACATTGCAGGGAAAGATGCCTAAAAAGACCCAGGGATGGCAAAAAAAAACAATGAAAAATGATGAAAAACATTGATCTTGCAAAATATTTCAGTAAATGTTTTCAGGTGGCACCCACTAAATGAAGCAGGGATTTATTTTTTAATTTTTCTCAACATTATGTCATATTTGCTTTTTCCTTCTTTTATTCTAATCACAAAATAATGCCATTAAAGAATTTTAAGTAACATCTATCCTGCTTTGTATTCTGTTCTGTTCACTTGTTTAAATATATTCATTTTTCTACAGTCTTTATAACTACCATTTTTAGAAGTCTATATAAAAATCACTTGCACCCTTGTTCTTTTCCTTTTGTTTGGATTTCTACTCTGAAAAATTCCCTCTTTGCCGTCTCAGTTCTGTCTTTCTCAACTGTCCATTAAACATTGGAATAAGCTAGGGGATGGAAAAATAGATGGTAAAAGGATATTAGGTTAAAGAATACAGTTCTTTTCTACAGGAAGGGTAAGTACAAAAGATCCATTTTACATCATAATGACTACAGTTAATAATGGCATATTGTCTACTTGCCACTTGTTGTGAGAAGTACATTTTAAGTGTTCTCTCTCACACAAAAATTACAAATACGTGAGCTAATACCTATGTTACATGGTTTGATTTAGTCATTCCACAAGGTACACATATATCAAAACATCACATTGGAACACGGTAAGCATACACAATTTTTACTTGTCTATTAAATAATTTTCAGTTTCTTAAAAGAAACTGAGGGCTTCGGGAATTGGATATCTTCTCTACTCTCTTCCTTTGGATATACTATCTCATCCATCTTCCAATTATACTCAAATCTTTAGTTATGCCCAACTTTACTCATCACTTCAAGACCCATAGTTCTAGCTTCTTATATGGTACCTCCAAGAATATATTTCTGTCATTTCAAAGAGGTTATTACATTTCCTTAAACCTTAACTCTTTTCTTCAACTTCCCCATCCCTAATTAAATCTTATTTCACTATGTTAAGATCTTTGTAATATCCATCCTGTCCATTCTGCTTCCCTGTCAGTTCAGGCCTTTATTTGTTGCCTAATTATGCTATTCATTTAGAAATAACCCTGCCTCTCTTCTTGTCATCTTTCAAATGTGATGCAGAAAGTCTTTCTAAAGTTGATTGGGTATCTTCCTAGCTGATAGTTGTGGTGCTCAGTGCAGCAATATGAGGCTCAATTACAGTTAATCTGAATTAACATATACCAAAGGAAATACTCATTAAATTTCTGAGTCTGTCTCATTGAAATAATGCAAAATATATTGTAAATTTCTATATATGGTTAACTAAATATTTACCTAGCCTATTAAATTAATTTTGCACATTTCCTGTTTTAGTATGACTGTTAGAATATTTAAGATGTCACTTGTAGTTGTGGTCTGTATTACATGCTTATTATCAAACAGTCCTGGACAAATTCCATGTCCTACATAGAACTGTGAATTGGCTAATATGTACTTTATACATTTTACCTTCTCCTAGCTGTCATGCAAAGAGGGCTGGTCTGAGGCACAGTGCTAGAGCACTTGACTAACCTGCATGAGGCTCTGGGGCAAGTTAGGAATGTGATGGTAGCTTAACTGTCTGCCTGATCTCAGGTCATATCTCCAAATGAAAACATAAAATAAACATAAATCATCCACTGTATGAAATTTAGTTCTTTCATACATATTTCCACCCACCATGCTCCTTACTGCCCACCTACTATTTCTTCCTCTTTTCTATATAAGGGATTTCAGTGAACTTCCTGCATGTTAAAAGGATACAATCCTCTTTCTCTGTTTAGTCAGTGAGGTTTTTCTTTTCATTCTTCCTCTTTCCACCAAATGTTGTAGCTGTGAACTTGTTTCCCTTATCTTTTTTTTCCTTTTCTTTTTTTGTTCTGGTTATTGATGTTCTTGGGCTCTGTCCATTAGAATTTTTTGGTCAAGGCTTTCACTACTACTTGAGTCATAGCTCTATTTCCAACTTCTCTTGATTTGCCAACTGGAGTTATTGAGTCTCACAAACTTCCTGCTCAGACTGGCTTAGAAGTGCATTCCTCAGATCTCAGTCTCCTGAGTAGCTAGAATTGCAGACATGAGTCATTAGTGCCTGGTTCCCTTCATTTGTATTCAATATCCTGTCCTAGAAAGTCTTCTTTAAAAGGATAAATTATTGGGCTGGGAAGGTGGCTCAATGGCGGAGTGCTTGCCTTGCAGGCATAAGGCCCTGGGCTCTATTCCTCAGCACCATGTAAGCAGAAAAAGCCAGAGGTGGCACTGTGGCTCAAGTGGTAGAGCGCTAGCCTTGAGCTAAAAAGCTGAGGGAAAGTTCCCAGGCCCAGAGTTCAGGCCCCACAACCGACCAAAAAAATTAAAAAAACGGGATAAATTACTGTAACTAATATTGAGGAAGTCTCAAGTCAAATGAAGCACATAAAAATATTTTAGCTTGTCTTTGTCCCACAAGAGAATTTTTTTCTCTGTGATCTGGTACCTTACAGTTAATTCTTTAAGCAAAGTAGGATTTAAGTTTAACCTTGGACTAACATCAAAAACTATGTCTTCTCTATCACATCCTTCTTTTCTTAACCCTTCTGCCTGTGTAGGAACTACACATTTAACTAACCAATCAATTAGTTCATTAGAATGAGAAAGACTCAGATTTTTAATTATCCACTGCCTCCTAGTGTTTCTGACATTTGACACCTTCAGAAAAATATAAGAATAAATCCTCAGAGTGTGTTTGATCGCCAGAGCTGTCAATGATACGGGTAAGGTGAAATATTTCAAATTCTGTCACTGTCAGGCATTTCCATGAACGTTTTTTAGATGTTTCACCCATGGCTTCTCAACACAGTTTTTCCACAGGAAGCTTCGGTACACAAAAGAATTCTCTCCATTATAAAATATGGCCTTTCACAAGACATAATCACCTTGGCTTTATACAAAGTCATCATTTCAAAATGAGTAAAACATATGGATTAGATAAGAACTGAATGCAAATGTGTTTTGCAAATAGTGTCTTTTGAGATAATCACAGATGATGGTTGAATGCTGAAGTATTAATACAATCAGTATTTAACCTTGTATAACTTAGCTTCATAAAATTGCACCCTGCACATTGATTGCATTAAGCTGGGTCAGTGGTTTCTTGCTCAGAAATATCCTTTAAGAATCTTAACAAGAAGGCAGAAGTCACAAATCAGCTACTGTTTATTTGCATACGGAGCGTGTCATCAATAATACAAAAGACAAGGTCTTTAAGTTGAAAGAACAGTGGGATTGGCATGAATTTTGCTTAATGGTGCATAATAAGCAAAGTAGTCTGTGGTGCCAGAAACTGACAGGATTCATTATGTTAAAACAGATATATGTCTTTAATTTAGGGGTATTATGTAAATCTGACAGGAGTTTTTCCCCTTTATTTTCCTGTAGTTTAACTTTAATTGCTCCAAGATTAATTCCAATTTCTCCTTTCCTCCAGAGGGTGATGAGACTGGTGTGATGGATAATCTTCTAGAAGCCCTGCAATCAGGTGCAGCATTCCGAGACCGTAGAAAGCGGATTCCGCGGAACTCAGGTAATACCCCACTCCAAGTGACATAGGCATGAAAAGGTGACTGTTCAGTGTCAACCACCTCTTTGCAAAAACTAAACAAAACATAAAAAAGGATGTGGACTTTTTCATGAAGACTCTTTCCTTTAACTGTTGATCTCAGTTCATGTATGAAATCTCAGCAGGCTTCTACATCTGCATGATTAAAACTTTGAAGTTGGCAAATGTTAGCTTGAAGTAATGGTATGATATGCAAAAAAAATAACTTTTGAAATAAGAACGCCTACAGTGGTTAATATTAAATATCTTGTTATTTTATGGCCATGTGGTTTGGGTGGAAAGTGATTTAAAACCATAAATAAAATTAAATTATTAAAATAATTGGACTTCGGATGTCACAGCAACCATTAGCTATTTTTGGATAAGGAAACTGAGACAATGCCTATTAGTATAGGCCATTTTGTTTTTTATTATGATCTATTTGTTAATAATAGGAAAACAGACAAAACTAATCCATACTCAAAAATCAAAAAGCATTAGAACATTTGTCTCTGTATATTTGATAAAGCTACACTATGAACATTGATAATGAAGGAAAATATAAAAGAAGCAGGCCACCCCTTCTTAAGTGGAACTAGAAGGTTGTCCTTATTTATTCATACTCAATTGCAGAGATAAATAGTAGCTCATCTCAGGATAATCCAGCTGAGTTTACCTGTCTACCAGGATAATCCAGCTGAGTTTACCTGTCTACCACCTCCAGGTAAGGTTTTATATTTGCAGTGGTCCTATTTCTAGAAATAGAGGAAGAAAGTAGATATGCTGACTTTCAGTTTCCCCTTCCCAGGCTATAAAGCTATCTAGATAAGTAAAAGTAAGGAGAAGAAAATGAATAGCAAATATGTAAACTCTACTTAATTTAAATAAGGAGGATTTCACTTCAATAGCATGTGCTGTATGTGGGCTGAAAGTTAATTATGTTACTAGAATGGAAATTGGTAGCTTGAAAAGCAATGTAATTTAGTAAAGCAATAAATGAACAAGGAGCCAGTGCAAAGTAGTGCACAAAACCTTGGGTGATGGTGATATTAGTGACCAAAGCTAATGTAAATGATAATCATCTTTTTTTTCTATTTGAATGTTGATAGGTTGTAGGTAAAATTCTACTACTTCCCTTTAGGGCCAGCCTCTGGAGAATAGCCTAAAGCTGATTTGGTTGTGAGTAGAGAAGGCTTTTGGTTGGACAATAAGACAGTTTTGTGTCTATGAAGATATTGAAGACTATCTACAAAAAGACTAGAAGGCATGAGAAAACAATATGAAAATATGTATTTATATGGTGGTTATACATTTTGTAAGGCAATGTTGCGTGGCAGAAAGCTAGAAGCTTTGGTAATACGCACTTATGAGGCAGTCATTGCACCTCTCTTTGGTCTTTATCTGTAAAATGAGAATGTTCTACCATGCTGTCAGAGGCTCCTTCTGATGCTAAAGGAAAACAAAAGCTGTCACTATTCTTTCTTAAAGGATCAGGGCAATAATAGTAAAAAGTGAACTGAACTAATTTTTTGTATCATTTTAGTTCTCTGTTAAGAAGCTGTTAATTAAAAGCATGTCATTCTGGGCCATTAAAAAAACTTTATATAAGCTTCCTAGTCTGCTTATTTTAAAAATGCACATTTGCAAAAGACCCTGCCTGAAAAGTCGTTCACTTCATTCCGATTCTAGAAAGACAGTACCAGGAGAGAGATCTTTCCATGTTCTTTCTGTGTGTTTGATACTGAAGGGGATATAGTGTTGTCAACAGTGAAATACCAAGCTTATATTCACAAACTGTATAAAATACTAATTCTGAATAATCTAAGTTGAGAGCACCCTTGGTTCATAGCTAGAATATACTTGTAAACAAATAAGATAAAAAAAACCATATAGCTGTGGTTGTCTGGCCAAATTGCAAAAGTATTTGGATAGCCAGAAGTGAAGACAATCTAGCAATACACAGTGCTAAAGGTAGGTTAAACATCTGGAATACTAGAAGAGCTGGAAGCTCCCCCCAAAAACTGTGTGCTTGCCTCTTTCTAGAAGCAGCAGAGCTAGGAACTTTTTTTTTTCCTTTAGTTTGTCATGGGTCTTGAACTCAGGGCCTGGGCACTGCCCCTGAGATGTTTTTTTTTTTTTTTGCTTAAGGCTAATGCTCTACCACTTTCAGACACAGCTCTACTTCTGGTTTTCACATTGTTATTTGGATATGAGTCTCCTGCACTTTCATATCTGAACTGGCTTCCAACCATGATCCTCAGATTTCAGTCTCCAAAGTAGCTAGGGTTAAAGGTGTGAACCACCAGTGCCTGGCACCAGGAACTTTTATAGGTTTCTTTCTTGTCATGATTTCTACCTAGATAATCTTTTCTTACTGGTCCTAAGTTGTTTTCTCTGTCCAAGATCCATTGATTTGGTTAGATTTTCTTCATTGACTGGAATCCATGCTCTTTTAAAGTAAGTTCCACTTGAATATGTTGAGAGAAAAGCACAATTATAAAGACTACTTATTTTCCCCCAAGGAAAGAAAAATAAGAGACAATGCATCCCCTCCCCTCAAATCAGCAAAGTTGTCCTATTGTATTGGCCATCTTCATTAACATCACTTACAGATAGAAATCACTGTATGAAAAATACAGAACTCTACTTTTGTGTTTTTTGTATGCAATGTTTTCAGTTCTATATTTAATCAATATGAAATGATAGCCAATACTTTTCAGTGGAAAATAAAAAATTAATGAATTACATAATTGCCTAAATCATAGATCCTTCCAAAAAGACATTATATTAAGTAATGAAATGCTTCTCAGAACAAACTCCCAAATATTTCCTTGGCCCATAAAATGGAGGCTAGGCACAGTGGTACCTACCTGTAATCCCAGGTACTTTGGAGGCATAAATTCCAGAATCAAGCTACTTTCAATTTAACACCAGCCCAAGCAAAAAATTAGTGATACCCTCATCTCAACAAATAAACTGTATAAGACAGTGCTTGCCAGTTAGATAGGAGACTTAGGTGTCAAGATGATGGTCTGAAGCCAACTTGGCATATAAACAAGTGACTCTGAAAAAAAAATACTAAGGTCAAAATGATGGGAGAAGTGGTAAAGTGGTAGAGCAACAGCCTAAGCAGTATGAAGCCCTGAGTTCAAATCCAAATATCACCAACAAATAAAAAGGAAAAAAGATATTTTCAAAGAAGACTCTCATATCAAGAGATATGATACTAAAAATATTACTAAATAACACAGTGTAAGCTCCCACCACTCAGAATGTACAACAGCAATAAACCGCCTCTGTGGTTAAACTGGTGCATAGTATCTGAATAGTAACCCAGAGCACAAGCTTTGCTGATGTCAAGCTTAGATTAGGATTGAGCCCTTAAATATTGATAAATTTATTGTACATTTGTTTTGTAAAATGTACTGTGCTAGACATTATAGAAGATGCAGAAATAACTTAGATAAGATTATAAACCCTTTGTGTCTTGTAAGAAAGATAAAATGTGCAGGAAGACTACAGAGTAAGACACAAGATAAGAGTTATCAGAGAAAAGGTGTTAATAACATCATATGTGAGTTCAGAGGAAGACGATAGCATGCCTTATTGGATATAGCAGAAAAATACTGCTGAAGGAAAAGGCTTTGGAGACTTAAGTAGAGATTTCAGCAGTGTTAGCTGGAGGGTGGGGACAGTAGCATTCCAGTGAAATGAAATGTCATAAAAACATAGAAGTAAACAAGTACAAAGCATAATTTTAGCCAATGGTTAATAGGATATATAAAGTAGAATGAACATTAGGGAAATAATTCTGAAAAAATTGACTTAGAGCCACATCTTGAAGTGCTGAAGTAAGAGACTAAGTTCCTAGCATATAATTCCTTAGGAAATAGAGATCTAATGAAAGTTTTTAAGCAATAGGAACATGATCAAAGATAAGCATTAGGACCTTTAAGCTACAGGGAGTAAATGATAAATTACATGTCTACTGTCAGAGTAACTAGATGTCAAAGATAATCCTAGGGTTTTTAGTTTGATTGGCCAGAAGGACAAATTGTGGTACTATTAAGAACAGGGAAAGGAGTGGTGATTATAGAAAAAGATAAGCTAAAATTGGTAGCAGAGCAATGAAATTAAGATGTTCATAAGCTTCTTGAGAAATATGAGTACAGATTTCATGACAAAATGATTGCATTCTTGAGCTTGTTAGTTGAAAGACAAGAGTTTTGAAGATGCTTCCACTCAGGCCTTAAAAGCAGAGCTTAGGAAGGACAGGTAGGAGGCAAATCCAGATTTTGTTCTAAAAGGAAAGAAAGTGGGAAGTGTTGGTTTCTTGTTATGCCGGTCCTGGGGCTTGAATGTGGGGCCTGGATGCTATCCCTAAGCTTTTTTTCTGAAAGCTAGCACTCTGTCACTTGAGCCATAGCTTCACTTCTGGCTTTTGGTGGTTAATTGGAGAATAGAGTCACATGGACTTACTTGCCCATTCTGGCTTCCAACCACAATCCTCACATCTCAGCCTCCTGAATAGTTAGCGTTACAAGCATTAGCCACCAGTGCCCAGAAGAAGAGTGAAGTTTTAAGGAGACAATTCATATTTGGTAGTAGAATCCAAACGATAAAGACTAATTGATTTATCATTTTGGAGCTTTCTCATGATCCTTCCAATATTGTAATAAAGCTGCAAATCAGAATGCAGGCACTGTGCAGTGAATAGATGATGATGCTAAGAGAAGGCTCTTTCATAGTTTAGGAACCAAGGCTACACAATATCATATGACTCTAGTTGCTCATATTTTGGAAAGAAAATATTATGATTGAATTATGGAGATAAAGATACCTTTATGTAGTACAGGAGTTGGAGGAACATTCCTTAACCCTTCTTTCTTCATGTCCCTACAAGTTTACTATGTGAAAGGAGAATCTTCTTGTTACATCATAACCTAGTCAGGATTTATAATCTATGCATTTTGCCAGAACTAGATTGACCCCCTTTATTACAGTCTTTTGTTGTTGTTATCACTGAGGGTTTCAAGTTCCATGCATTCACAATCCACTTTGTGACAAATTACTCATCTATCAGTATTCTTGACTTTGTTACAAGGTCAAAAGTATGCTTTGGAGAAGAAAGAAGCATATAAAGATAGTGCAGGAATGAAAACCACCCTTAAAATACAAATTCACAATTCCAAATCTGTTTCATTAATAAAGTTGCTAGAAATACTTAGACCTCGCTACTCTGTCCCCCAACCAACCAGATGACTTCTTTCCTTGCCTACTGTAAATAAATATAAACAGACTTTCCTACAATAGGTAGATATGTAACTGGGCTATTGTGCCTATGACTAGATTTTGATATATAGTTTTAGACATTAATAAAACTCACAAGAGAAGCATTACAAAGAAATGAAACCAGGAAACAGAATAAATATATTTTGGTTTTAGAACCACACAGGGCAACCAAGAAAACTAAATTTGAAAGAAAGAAGAAACTCAGGAGACACATGATCCTAGTTTTATGTATCAAGATAGCAGTACAAATAAGAAGATATAATTTACCATTTGAGAACAGATACGGGACAAGAAAATAATATTATACAACAGAGGGGGGGAAACAAACTCTAGGTATTGTAGGAAAAACAACTTCACAGAGAACCCAAAAACATTACTTCAAGCCTGTGCCTCACATAAATAACAAAACCCAAATTTTGTTATCTGTTGTTTCTGCATACACCTCAGATCCACATATGTTATAAGGGATCTCTGAAGCATTCCTAGAAGTTTTTAGGGCAACTTTCATAGACAGAAATGAGTACACAATACTGTTCCTCCATTTCAGCCTTTAACTCCATGTATTTCCATGTGTGCTGTTTTCTATAATTGGTGAGACACTCATGACTGCATAATACTAGAACTTCACAGTGGTTGCTTGTAAAGTGTATGGAAGAGCAGGAATTTTTTCTCCTTTTAAGTTGTTACTCTACTGAGGTAGCAAGTAGTATTGCTTTGGCCTTTACATCTTATCAACAGTTTTTAGAGAAACAGCATTCTCTTCTAAATCACAGCCCCCAGATCTAGGATGTGGATAATGGGGTAAGCTACAAGACAAGTCCATGATAGATTGTGTGAGCACCCAGTATCATCCTCATTCCTTGATGTCCAAGGGCTGCTGGCATGTTGTGTTAGTTGTTTTATTATTACAAGGTGCAACTGGTCATTCAGAGATGTTTACTTCCATGAGTCCTTTCCCATGATGTGCCACAATCTCTTATTTTGTAAATGTAGTGATTATTAGATTCAAGAAGAGGTGTGGGAAAGGCAAAAGAAAACAAAGAGATGATCAACAGCAGCACAGGTTTATTAGGAAAAAAGATCTTATTGCTTATAACCTGAAGTATTTATGGCACGTATGAAGGAATGTTAGTTGTCTAGTCGGCGTGGTTTGAAAGTAACTAACAGTGGGACAGTTGGTGGTAAATAAGTTCACAACTGGAGGAAGTGGGGAGACAACTCAGGATATCTGTTCAAAGTCCAAGCTGAAAGTAAATTTTGGTCTGGTGCCTGCCATGTTTGTTTATCTGGTTTGGGAGAGAGGGTAAGTCAGGAGCATTAGTGAATCAAACAACTGTTCTGGGGCCTCTAGATAAGGACATCTGGCCATTTGAGCCTAAAGTGACCTTCTGCTAGATCATTAAACCTCATTTGGTATATAGTAAATTCAATATGTTGCACTATACAATGTAAATCTAGTTACAAAAAATAATGCAAGCAAATAATCAAAGTATGACATGCATCCAAATAATATTTATTGAGCATGGCAGGTAACAGTGTGATAATCCTGGAGTGAAAAGATAGATTAAGCATGGGGCTGGACCTCCAGAGCTCTTGGTATCCACGGGAGATTGGACCAAAGATACACAGAATCCATCAAAATATGTGATACTTTAAGCAATTCCATGAAATGGTGAAGTATTTGTCTATAACTGATGCACATCAACCTGGAACCTTAAATTAACCCTAGATTACTTATATCTAATATAGTGTAAGTGTTATACAATTGTATTATTTAAGGGGTAATGATAAGAATATAGTCTACCCGGGCTCCATTGGCTCACACCTGTAATCCTAGCTACTTAGGAAGCTGAGATCTGAAAATCACAGTTCAAAGCCAACCTGAGCAGGTAAAGTCCATGAGACTCTTACCTCCAATTAACCACCAGAAAACCAAAAGTGACACTGTAGCTCAAGTGGTAGACTGCTCACCTTGAGCTGAAGAGCTGAGGGACAGTGCCCAGGCCCAGAGTTCAAGCCCCATGACCGACCAAAAAATATTTTTTTAAAAAAAGAATATAGTCTGTATATATCTAGTATGCCTCCTGTTTCTTTTTAAATTTTTAACCCATGTTTGGTCACATTCATAGAGAAGAACCCACGAATGTATTATGCCAATTGTGCACAATATAAATGTGACGATATGTGAGTGCAGAAAATGCTAAAGGAGCTACAAACTACCTAGAGGATTCACAAAAATTTTCATGATGGACGTAGCATATGAGCTATGTTTTGAGGAAGAACAAGGATGAAGGAACAACAAGGAAATAGTAAGGACATCAGATGCATATGTAAAAGGATGTGGTGACAATGATGAAAACATTTTTACAAAAAGATCCAGCCAGGAATTTAATTAATCATCTAAGTAATCAATTAATTAAAGAGCAAGTACTATGGAATGAATTCAGTACCTCATGTTTGCTATGCAGATGCTCTACCAAGTGAGCTATACTCCCACCTTTTTTACTTTGTAATTTATTTTTCAGATAGGATTTTGAAATTATGTGGCCTACAAGCATTATCTTTTTACCTCCACCTTCCAAGTAACTGGGATTACACATGTGTGTCAACACTCCTAGTTGTGTCAACATACCTAATCAAGCAGAAGCATGGAAGGTCAAGATAAAGATTTGGGGAACATGTGCACAGATGTAGTTATTGAAACTTTAGAATCTCCCAGGGAAAACATGTCAAATGAGAAGTAAAAGAAGGCACATGCAGGAATTATAGTAACTAAGAAACAAATAGAGAAACTAGCAATTGACTGGGGAATAAATTGGACAGAAAGGAAGAGATGAGAAAGAAGAAAAAAGAAGGGAATTTCAGAATGGAGAACTAGTCAACACAATCAAATCCTGTAGAAAGTTAGACTAATGTGTGAAAATAGTCTTAGGCAATAAGAAGGGCAACTTAAGCCTATAACCATCGTTATTTGTGAGGTGAAAATCAAGGGATCATGGTTCATAGCCTACCTAGGCAAAAAAGTTCATGAGACTATCATCTGGACCTAAGACTGGGGACAGTGGTGTACACTTATGATCCTAGTGATGTAGGGAAGCACAAATAGGAAGATTACGGGCTAAACTAGTCTAGACACAGAGGAAGACCCTTTTTCTGAAAATAACCAGCACATAAAGAACTGGCAGATTGGCTCAAATGTCAGAACACCTGGCTACCAAGAGTGAGGCATTCCACTTCAGACCCCAGTACAGAAGGGAGGAATGAAGGAAGGAAGGTAGGAAGGAAGGTAGGTAGGATAATTGTTTACCTTTAGTTGTGAAAGTATTGAATTTTCTAGGAAATTTTAGGTACTGATGACAGCTTTGATAAAGGCTTTGTAGGTTTTTGTAATTGTGAATTCAGAATACCTACTTACACTAGTCTAGCATCACTCATTTAATATATATTATTCCAACCAATTGTTTCTGAATTGGAGGTTTGTAAATAAGCAGGTGTGAGTTTAGCATGTCTGTGAATTGTTGACATGGATTTAAAACTACCAAGAGAAATTTATTGCTGCAAAGTAGTTGCATAGCCTTACTTGTCCTATATCCAATATCTAAAGAAAGCCTGCTATATTCATATTCTCATAGAAATCATCTGGAATTGACCTTATCTCCTACTGTCCTGCAGTGATCACAAATGAGGAAATGTGAAGCAGAGCTGATTATATTGTGTTAGCAGAACAGACAAGCAGAAATGATTGAAATTTCTATAGAGAACATAATCAGTTCTTGCTTAGAACATTTTTGCATATAAATAGGGCATAAATGGTCCTTGTTCAATTTGTTCACTAGTTGTCAAAGAATGATCAAAGATAGACTACCATCTTCTGCTTCTGATGTCCTTAATGCAAAACTAAATTTTATCAATCAATATGTGTGCTTGTCTCTTCCAAAAGAAACATTTAATTTTCATTAAGAAATAAAACCAAAACCCAAATTATATAACTGATACTAGTACACACTTCAAAATAACATCAGATGAAGTGAGGAAAATGGCTGAAGTAGTATTCCAAAGCAATGTCATTTAAGAATTTAATTAAATCAATGCCCATGTAATTGTAACCCCTCTGTACAGTATTTTCACAATAAAAAATAAATAAAAATAAAAAAGAATTTAATTAAATCAATTAATATAGCCCCATTTTCCACCCTCCACCCAGGAACATGCTCTCTAAAACTGTTTATGCTAAGGTCACCAATGAATTTCTGAAAGTTAAATCCAATAGGTCCTTTTCAAGCCTTGTTTTCTTGATACTCTCATTTACATTCACTCCTTCATTTGTTCATGCTTTAATTCTGGGTTTTATTTATTTATTTATTTTTAAACAAGGTCTTGCTATGTAGCCTAGACTGGCCTTGAGATTACAGTCCTCCTGTTGGACCTTCTGTGTGCAAATACTACAGGTATGTGCCACCAGGGTCTCTCAGTTGTATTTGTTGCTATTAAACATTTCTCTTTGAAAAGCTTTCTACATAGATCTGCTGAAACTGCTTAGGAAAAGTTTGTTACCTGTCCAACCCACAGGTCTCTCCTTTCTTCTTTTTCTTTCCTTTCTTCTTTCCTTCTTTCCTTCCTTCCTGCCTTCCTGCCTTCCTGCTTTCCTGTTTTCCATCTGCTGCCCCACTGGCTAAAGACACAGATTTACCTCTGGGATCTCACATTTTCTTCCTGCCTTCCTGCCTTCCTGCTTTCCTGTTTTCCATCTGCTGCCCCACTGGCTAAAGACACAGATTTACCTCTGGGATCTCACACTTTCTTTTCTCCCTACCAAAACAATCCATTACTTCATGTTCTCTCATGGGTTCCAGGTTCCAAGATAGTCTCATAAATTGGTACATTTCAGCATTTGCAACACAGCAAAACCATCCACATAATTACTTTTTTTTTTTTGAGATTTGGCTTCCTGCATGTTGGGATTAGAGTTGTGCCCAACAACAGCTAGCTATTGAGTAGCTTTAATGTATACTGTTGCCTAGGTTCTAAATCCACAGATTCTGATTTAATTGGCTCAGTATGAAACTGAATGTTCATGATTTTTTAAGAACTACATGAAAGTGATTGAGTAAGTGGCCAGCACTGAGAACCAGAGCTAAATATTTTCTACAGAAATCTGTTTTTGGTCCACTACTTTGTACATTCTCTCCAGATTACCTTATCCACTCTCATACTTTCAACTTTCACTAGAATCTATCACTTCTCTGAGACTCTTGATATCCACTCTCTCTGCTTATAGTCAAGATAAAACCAAGATAACAGCTGGGGGTGTGGCAGTGGGCATGGCCTGTAATCCTAGCTACTCAGGAGGCTGAGATCTGAGGATGGAGGTTCAAAGCCAGCCCAGCCAGGAAAGTCCATGAGACTCTTATCTCCAATAAAAAACACTAGAAAACCGGAAGTGGTGCTGTGGCTCAAGTGATAGAGTGCTCGCCTTGAGCTGAAGCGGGCAAGGACTGTGCCAAGCCCAGAGTTCAAGCCCCACGACTGACCAAAAAACAAACAAAACAAAACCAAAAAAAAAAAAAAAACAAGTTAACTCACCTGGCTGAGCACACTGTGTAAGAATGATCTGATTTGCCTCTTACCACCTCCTTTCTTTGTCTCAACAGGATCACATGTGAATTATAATCCCCCAACTATAACCCTTTCACTATTTGTAAAGCAGTTAATCCTTGGGGTGACAAAATTCTGTGATGATGATCTCTTTTTTTCTGCCTTTCCCACTTTGCACTCTTCTCCCTGATCCACCTAATTAACTCAGGAATATCGCTCTTTTACCTCCCAACCATTCTGTCTCTGTCTCTTTGTCTCTCTGTCTCTCCCTTTCTGTCAGTTTCCTTCCCCCCACCCTACCCAAGATGGTCATTTTTAACTTAGGAGAGTAAAATTCTGTTGTTTGTAATGGTGTTCTCTGGAAAGTAGTAGGCACACATTACTACCTAGTACTTAATAAATATGACTGAATTGAACTGGAACAATGGCTCAAGTTGCACAGCACCAGCAAGAGTGAGGCCTTGAATTCAATCCCTTGTACTGACATAAAAAAATTGGACTAAATTAAGTGTAGGGCTGTCACATATTTGAAAGAAAAATTAGATATACTAATCATTTGTTGATACTATACAAGAATCTTGAAAGTGATTAAAGTTTCACATCAGAGTCTCTAAAGGACACAAATGATTCTTTAACTGTCTTCCAAATTCCTTTCTTCAAATATTGGCATTCAATACTTTGTTCTTGGTCCTCATAGATCTGCTGAAACTGCTTGGGAAAAGGTTCTGTTACCTGTCCAACCCACAGGGCTCTCCTTTCTTCTTTTTCTTTCCTTTCTTTTTTCCTTCTTTCCTTCCTTCCTGCCTTCCTGCTTTCCTGCCTTCCATCTGCTGCCCCACTGGCTAAAGACAGACAGATTCACCTCTCTATAACTTTGCTATACCTTTATACATACCTCTTCTGAGAAATGAAATTTAAACTTCAACCCTGGGGAACCTTTCCTTTTAAAACAAGAGGCATGAAAAGTAAAGGGAGGAAAAACAAGATCAGTAGGTATGTGGATTATTCATTTGCATCCTTTGTGTTTGCAAAACATGTGAGCATACCTACTTTGAATTGAAGGAAGTGTCTCACCTCTTCTGGGAAAGTTTTGTAATAATGGTCAATGCCAACTCTTACAAATGTAGATGATATAAAATACTAAAAGTCTTATAAGGATTATAACTCTATTTTCTTATTAAAAGATTGTGATTTACTTTTAGCATTTAGTATATAACTCAGTACAGTGTAAAACTTGGCAACTACTAGGTGAATATTTCACAATTATCAGAAAAATGCTGGATCTATCAGGAAACGTTTTTAATATAAATGCTATCTCTGAAGTTTCAAATTTGAAGAATGAAGGAAATAGAAATTTCATTCTACATCATTGTAATTGGAATTCCATTAAATCTTAGCTTATATTATGGGCAGACTTGAATTCCCTGTATATATTATCTGCTCATGACTTTTATAGTTAGCTTAAGAGGTGGAGAAAAATGCCAACATATGTATTCATATATTATATAAATATAAATATAATCCTCCTTCCCATCATGCTTACATTTGACTGACACCTGTTTGACATTCTCAAATTATAACAGGTGCTTATAAATAGATTTTTCTCAAGCACTGATTCCTTATTTAGACCCATGAATTAACTAAAAACAAAACTTTACAACTCTGTGATCATTTTGTATCTCTGTTCTTTGGGCTAAACCTTGCCTTCCTGAAGTCACTTTGCAGTCACTTTGGAATCCAAGGACAGGACTGAAGGATAAACATCTTGTAATAGGAGAAAAGACACCGCCATCCTCACCACACACATACCAGGTAGCAATGGCTCTCATTGTATGAATGCTCCACCTGACCAATATTGAGATAGTGAGCTAGTGACCACTACCTATGACCTACAAGATCACCCCTGTGACTGGGTCTGTTGAATAATTATCTATACTTTTTTCCACTTGTCTCCAATTATTCTATATCTATTTAAACCTAACACAAATTTCTGTACAAAGAAGATGATCTGAAATGCACTGTGCTCTGGGCCACATTAATTAAATCTCTTTTCTCTGACCTCCACCATTATGCATCTGTTTTATCTTCTATATTGGGGTTGAGTGGACTTGACATATTAAACAATGGAGCTTGGACCTGGGGCTTAAAACTCTTAAAAATCACAGTTAGTTTCACTTTTACCTATGATAAAGAATGCAAAATTCACAACTACTGCTGGCAAAAACTAAGGAAAAAAATAACCACAATGTAGCCTTTTGTTTCAGTTTGAGGTAGTCTGATCTTTGCAAATATGCTCTGTAAAAGAGAAAATAGACAGGAGAAAGTGAATCTTTCTAGAATAACAAATAATTCCTTTTCCAACTTTCTCACTGAATTTCTCAGGAGATGAGAATTTTTGAAGTTCAAGGGATTTTAATCTAGTATGTAGGGGCATTCTAAGGATTTAAACTGTTTGTTTGAGGAACTACTGGAATCTAGGATGGTATTTTCCCTTTCCACTTGGGATGGTTTTAAGGTGAGATTTTTAAGTTTACTTGTCTGTTCTATTGTTTGCCTAGCATAGATGTAGTATACTGCAAGCAGTAGTACTCTGTAGGCAATGAACAAGGATTTTTTTCATTCCATACATTATTTACAACTCTGCATTGGTTTCAGAAAGTCAATGTATATCTTAGACAAAAATGAAAATCACAAAAAGAAAGATAAGATTTTTATATAGTTGTTTGAAAAGTTAACACTACCAGGCATAGATTTCTTCTTTATTGCACAGTTGTAATACCTACTAGAGCTTTAGCAGCTTGATAACTAGTAAAGAGCACATGTTTATCTTCTTCCATCATAAACTGATAGATTATCTTCAAATATGTGCAGCTGTTCTGTAATGATGGTGTGTGATTATGTGTGGACAATCCAATGTGACATATGACATATGCACAGTTGTGCATATCAGTGATACCTGACAGAGATAATGAAAAATGATGGTGCTTTTTACCTTATATCTGCATATTAAATTTTTGTTATATCAGTAGATTTGACTCAAACATAAACATCATTGCATTGAAAAGGGACTTACCAAGTTAAAACAAAAGCCTTTCCTAGTATATGTTTTATTTTTCAATGCAAATTTAAATGAACTC
The DNA here is from genome assembly GCF_000151885.1 of Dipodomys ordii. NCBI lineage: Eukaryota > Metazoa > Chordata > Mammalia > Rodentia > Heteromyidae > Dipodomys > Dipodomys ordii. Next base: position 982,664 of record NW_012267394.1, on the reverse strand, counting down.
TTAACAACCTCTAGAAAACATTAAAATGATTTCAGGTAATGGCCCTAAAAACTTTTCAACCTGGAGACACCAAGATGCCCCTCCTTGTGATTGGCCATTATGGATTAGCAAGTAATGGGCCACAACAGAAAGTAAATTTCAAAATAAAGTTCCACCATAATAATGAGTTTTCAGAAAGCTATCAGAGATGATAATAATGTTGAATTCAGATGGGACAGAGTCAAGAAGGACAAATGGGAATAAAAATAGTACCCATCAGTTTTCATAGTTCAAATTGAAACTTCCTGGCATAGGAAGATGCAAAACGCAGAGAAAGTGTTATGATCATATTAAATGTTGTCCATACAGATTTTGTATATTTTCACTTCCCATAATCTGTGCTCCTGAGGCCCTTTGCAATTCCTTTCAAATTTCCTTTTTCCTATGTCAGAACAATCCTGTTCAATCCTGTCTTTTAAACTGTTCCTTACTTTCTCACCCCAGGCTGGTATTCCATACTGTGGCTATAGATGGTAGAAAAACTGGGAATGATGAGGGAAACACAGTTTCAGTGTCCTTTGAAGTCTTGATTTTTCTCATGTCCCAGCCTTTTAACCCTTAGGGAAAAACTTGGACAAGGCTGACAATATTTACCACTGTTGCTGGAGATTCAGCATGGATAATCACCCTCATTTCCTGGGTCCGCAATGAGAATAATTCAGGCAAGATAAGAACATAGTGAAACTTATAGGGATGTTTATTAGGAAGAAATAAGATAGAGAAAGAGATTATGTGGCTTAGGCATGCCATAGAAAGACAAAGATTTTGTTAAGCGATCTTATGATTGGAGACATGAGCATTAGATTTTAAGTAAAAGAATTAAGGACAAATGACGAAAGTATGTGTAATTTACCAGTCACAGTTACAGATGTGACCTGTCTGATCATTCTCCCAGTTCTGGGTTTTTTGGTTCCAAGGAAGTTGTTATAGCCGTCATCACTTGAGGGCAGCAATGTGGTTCCCATAAGATGACTTTTTCTACTCTAGGGTAAGGATTTATCATCGTAGGTAATTAATATTCAAGTTGGGATGATCTGTACTACAAAGCTCTGCTGTCTTTAGGTGTAGTATTGTTATACGGGAATTCCAGCGGTGAGATAGGTAGATGCCACAATTTAAGAGGTTGAATTGGGGGTTTTTATTGGTAAGCTGGCATCTGCAAGTGGACTCCGGCAGGTCCAAAGACCTGCAGACCCACGAATACACTTGAAATGGACCCTGAGATGGGTCCTAAGCTGGTATGATTCCATTTTGAGCTTTGCCTTTGTTTTAGGGATTTTAGACTCAATGGGCCTAGTTCCCAGAATTTAAAAAAAATGCATCTGGTTCCCCTCCCCTTAACAACCTAACCCACCCTTGATTATTCAGTTAAAGACTGACCCATGAAAACATATAGGTTGTAATCTGGCTCAAACTGGTGACACCATGTGCTTATGGTAAACCCTGCCTTTTGCATGTGCTTGCAGTAAACTCCACCTTTTGCCAAAAGGTAGACCTGGCCTTACCTGCTAAATTTGCATGCCATTTTAAACCATGGTGGTAGGCTGGTTTAAACAGCCATTACAGACAAACTGTAACCTCCTTGGCGACCTGTGTGTGCTCTGGTATGGCTGTACATTCCTTTGTGGTTGTTACAACCCCACTGGTCACCTGCACAGTGAAGGGCTTGACCTCATGGGAGGTGGAAGGGACGGGATGGTAGGGGAAAACAAAGGAGGAGACAACAATGCTTGATAAGAAATGTACTCATTACCTTGCTCATGTAACTGTAACCCCTCTATACAGTACTTTCACAATAAAAAACTTATTAAAAATATATAGCCCATGCTGGGAAGGTGGCTCAGTGGTAGAGCGCTGCCTTGCATGCATGAGACCCTGGGTTCGATTCCTCAGCACCACATAAACAAAAAAGAAAAGAAGCCGGAAGTGGTGCTGTGGCTCAAGTGGTAGAGCACTAGCCTTGAGCTGAAGAGCAGAGGCACAGTGCCCAGGCCCAGAGTTCAGGCCCCATGACGGCACCCCCCCTCAAAAAATATATATATATGGCCCATAGGTAACAGGACAATAAGCTTCCTCTCAGAGACAAGGCAAGAAGAACTCTTCCTGCCTGTTTGGATGGGAAAAAAAAGACAAAATATGTGGGCTGCTAAGGGTTGCAGTATCAGCTCCTGAGCCTTTGCTGCAGCCCTGACAGGTCAGTGTAGGAACCTTCTCAGTAAAGTTGCTACTTTGTTAACAACTTTGTTGCGGTTGGCTCTGTCACTCCCTATGACTAGGTGGGCATGCCTGCCTGAGTAGGGGGTATTTCTACTACACAGTGTCAGGAAACTGAGCCATGAGAGCAAGAGAGGAAAAAGCAGAAAAACTCCAATAAACCAGATGAGCTCCAATGGAGAACTGAAGTGGGATTCCATGTTGAACCGAGGAAAGCAAGGAGACAGGACAGGAATGTATAGGAGACACGTAGCATGGCATACCCATGCCTGAGCTGGTCCAGGCCTAAATAGTGTCTGGTTCAGGATGCAGGGTCCCAGCAAACTCAAAAGTTTCCCAAATTCAAGGAACAGGACTGAAGGGTCCAGTAACATATTGTCCAAGTCCTGCCCCTGTCTCTAGGAATTCAGGCCCTCCTATTACCTGGGAGGTGGGATTTCTCTACCTCCACCATGAAGACAAGATGGTGCCAGTTAAACCCAATACCCTATCATCCACCACATGGAAGGATATCCCCTTCTCTTTGTTTTCTCTCCACTCCAAACCTCACTTGGATCCCTCCCCATTTGTTCTCTCTCTGTTCAAGACTGCAGGTAGCCTTCCCTAGAAGTCCCCACCCAGCACCTGTAACCCAGGTAACTTGCACCTGGGGGCAGGAGGAGGTCCTCCAGACTCTGAGATCACTCAGGTCATTTCTCATCCACTCTAGTCATGCTCCCCCTTCAATATATAATCTCTCTCTACCTTAGTCAAGCTGGTACATGACACCCTTCTCTAGAAAAGCCTAGCACAATAGCTCCCAAGTAGAATCTTTTCTGCCTGAACCATGTGGTGGTATCATTTCACCAATCCTTCCATTTTCAGTTTCCTTTGTAATTTTCCATCACTCATGACTAGTTGCTTCTTTTTATCTTTTAATTTATAAGAAATTTTTTTGTTGTGAAAATACTGTCCAGAGGGGTTACAATTACATGAGCCAAGGTAATGAGTACATTTCTTATCAAGCATTGTTGCCTCCTTCTTTGTTTCCCCTTCCCATCCCTTTCCACCTCCCCCCCACCCTCTCCCACTGCCTCCCCTGCCACCACTCCCTGCACCAAAGCTGTAAAGTTCAACATAACATCTTGTACATCTCATTGTTGCAATGGGTCCAACTGTATCCCTATTTAAACAATTTGTTTTTTCCCTTCCCCTCCCCAAATTATATCAACATCAAATACAGTGAAAACAGGAGTTATACCGTGGGGGAGGGACATACAAAGCAGCAAAAAAATCATATATATATATATATATATATATATATATGTTAGAAACAATAGCAAGAAAGAAAAAACATTTGAGTTCTTATCTTGGGGTTCATTTCACCTAACATCAACTTATCTGACCTTTTCTGCTTGTACAAGCTGGTTCTTTACACTGTTCCAACTGCTCCTTTCTTACTTTATGCTTAATTATCATGATCTCTGTAGCAGAATGAAGGTAATGAAGGATATTTAAAAGGGATAGAGAAAAATTACTGGATGAAAAACTCTTGGTGCCCAATATTTTCTCTCTTTTTTTTTTGTCAGTTGTGGGGTTTGAACTCAGGGCCTAGACAATGTCCCTGAGCTCTTTTACTCAAGGGTAGTGTTCTATCACTTTAAAGCCACAGCATCACTTACAAATTTGGAGATAAGAGTCTCACAGAGACTGTTCTCTCTAGGCTGGCTTTGAATCATGATCCTCAGAAATCAACCTCCTGAGTAGCTGAGATTATAGGTGTGAGCTACTGGTGCCTGCCTCAGTTTCCATGCTTTATCAACACTGAAATTAATGAGATTTATGTGTGTGAGATAGTAAAGCATCAGCAAAATAACTACAGTATTATTTTACTCTATAACATTGTATACATAGCTAGACATCACATGCTCATTCCTGTAATCCTAGCTACTCAGGACAAAATACTACAAAAGAAAGATAATTTTGGCTACATAATTGAGAAATTTTGTTCATCAAAAGACATTCTGGCTGGGTACTGGTATCTCATGCCTATAATTCTAGTTACTCAGGAGGCTAAGATATGAGTATCCAGGTTCAAAGCCAGCCCAAGCAGGAAAATCAGTGAGACTCTTATCTCCAATTAGCCAGCAAAAATGCTAGAAATGAAGGTGTGGCTCAAGTTGTAGAATGCCAGTCTTGAACAAAAAACCCAAATAAGAGCACAGGGCCCTGAGTTCAATACACAATCCAGGAGATATACACACAGACACATATAAAAAAATAAGTTTAAAACAAAAATATAGGGAGTATATTTTCATGCAAGCTTATCAAATAACAATCACATATGTGTACCTTAGTAGATTTTGGTTTTTTTGTCATTCCAAATGCATTCAAACAAAATAGTTATTCCTAAGAAAATGGAAATGTAATCAGTAATTGATATGTAATGCTTTTTCACTGATATTTTAAAAATATACAGCCTCATTCATTTACATTTATGTAAATGAATGTGCATTTATCTGTTTACCTAAATCAAAGTATGGCACTTGGAAAGTAGCATCATTGTGATTTTCTTTTAAAAATACTAATTATGCAAGAATATTTTTATTATATAAAACTGCAAATTAGTACTTAACTTCCCTTGTTGACCATCAATTAAATTTTGTTTTCATATTTGATGGGGTTATAAAAGTTAAATGTAACCCCACTAAAAAAACAAAAAAGGAAAACTCCCTTGAAAATGTTATGCATTTTTTGCTTCTTTTTTTTTTGTTTCTAAAGAATGTGGCTCATGCCCTGCTGTAATTGGAGGTTGAGGGAAGTTCATCACAGAACATCACTTCCTACCCGTGTGTCCAAAGCTGTTTTTGTATCAATTAGCTATGACCTTTTCTTCTAGCCTTGGGGTATGAGATTATTAGAGGAAACAGTTTCTGAATTCCTTTCCTTCTAATATTAGTTTAAGCAAATTTCCTTGCAGAGCTAACTATTCTTTCATGTTTTCCCCTCTTCTGTTACTTCTTTCCACTAAGATGCCAACTGCAGAGGAAATAATGTGATGTCTATAGAAACATTAATACTAGTTTGTGCCCTTTCTAAGTGTCCTACTTCAGAAATATTGCTGTTGCTATGGTCTTGCATGTCATTATTTCTTTCTGTTTCTTAGCAGGCAAGGCTTTGAGGTAGAAACAAATTCTTTGACTAGGTCTCAGGTTTTCCCTTTGTAAATGATGTGATTGCCTCATTGAGGTTTTTTGTTAAAACACTATTTTTTTCTCTTTTGGTGTCAGTACTAGGGTTTGAACTCAAGACCTTGTCTTGCTAGGCAAAGGGGCTTTTATCACCTGAGGTACAGCCCCCATACACACTAGCCCTTTTTGCCTTAGGTTATTTGTGTCAGTTAGGGTCTTTTGCTTATTACTCAGGCTGGTCTCCAATTTTGATCTTCCTATCTAGAGCTCCCACATAATTGAGGTTAGAAGCATGTAACACCTCACACAACTTCTTTGTAGAGATAATGTCTTGGTATTTTTTTTGCCCTGGCTTGTCTCAAATCATGATCTTCCTGATCTCCACCTCCTGAGTAACTGAGATTAAAGGCTTGAGCCATGGTGCCCAGCCCCTCTACTGCTTCTTTGTAAATTTCATTCAGGTCATTTGACTATGCATCTCATTGTAATAATGAAAGTATACAAGAGAATACGAAGGAATAATTGCCAATCAATCACTCCTAATAGAAAACCAATTCCAATCAGGAGCTTTGTGATTACTGTCATAGTAGTGTCACCTTTGGAGATGACCTGGAGTTTGTTTGCTATATATGCATTAGGGAGAAAATCCTTCATAGGCCAAAAACACATCAGAAATGAAAGAAGTCACTATTTTAATTCAGAGTGTTGCTGATATTCTGGTGACTTTCATTTGGGACAGCAAATGACAGGACTTAGCTGAGGCTCAACTTCCATCTCCAAAGCATGTTTTTTTTTTTTTTTCTCTCCGATTCTTCCTCTTTTCTCATACCACATGTCACTTTCTTTGGTTTGGCTTGCAGATCACACTATTTATGAAATGCTCACTGATTCTGAAGTTAATTTCATAAAGCTGCAAGTCTTATTGTGAGGGAAATAATTTTCTCTAAGTAGTTAATATAAAAAATGGATTAACCCCCATTCAAATAATAGAAAGCAAGTTTGACTTACTCAAATTTGACATCTAATTTGAACTTTTTGTGAATAGTGTTCTGAATGCTACTAACACTTGTTAAATTTGAAGACGAGAGAACAAAACAGGCGTAGTAGAATACTACTTCTTATTCAGTAGCTTTGAATTAACTTCAGATTACACAGAACCACATCTTCATTATTAAACTGAGAAATTCAATATGCACACCAAAGTATTTTCTTCCAACTCCTTTGATAATGTCAAAATTCTACATCAGAAGAATAGAAAATTAATATTTTTATAACACAAATGTTTTGCTTTCTAAAGTAACAACACTAAAACTTATTTTCTTTTTATACTTGGAATGCTTTATAAGCTAATTGTAGCAGAATTCATGAGTAATTTATACTGTTCATTATTTGCTATGTGAACCTTTATGGAAATTGCAATAGAAAATTGAAAACAAGAAGTAAGCTTCTTTGGAAACCACTATATATCATTAATAATCTTTGTAGTTTCTATTTTCTGAGATAATCCAGTTTTGCAATTTTATAAATGCCATCAAGTGAATCTTCTGTTACAACTCCTGTTTAGCACTTGTGTAAGATGATAATTTGAGAATCCTACAGATTTATGTTATTTTAACCCATGTATGTCAGTGATGCAAATACTAAAATACTAATCAAAGGACTGGTGGCTTCATATAATAGCTATTGTGCTTGAAATAGCTTTTGTGCTTTGACATTTACTGTCTTTCTTGCCTTGTTGCCTCCTTTCAAAGCTCCATTCCCTATTCCTGATACTTTTTAACTGAGGCTGTTAGTCCTTTTCACAGAGCCACATGCTATTGACAGTATCTTTTAATTTGTTTAGTTTCCTGACATTTGCTATGCTAATTTTTTTTACTTTGGGATTTTATAATGCTAGATTTGTGCTAAAAATAGAAAAGCCCTCACTAATAAGATTTAATCATATCACCTAAGTACTAGAGTTGTCCCAGATGTAATAGACAGAGATAAAGGAGGGATCACAGAAAATAAATTTGCCCTGCTTTCCCCACAGTTATTACTGCAAGCCTTAAGTCTCAGCCTTTATTGATAAAAATTGGTATATATCATATATATATATATATATATATATATATATATATATATATCGGTTATGTAAGGAAAGCCCTACTAAATCTGATTTTTAGAAGGGCTAAACCCAAACCACTTCATATAGTCCTAAGGCAACTAAAAAATAAGGTATTTGTCATATAAACTGTATTTAGAGCATATGCATTTTATTTTATGAATTTTGTAATTAAATAAAACTAATATTCACTAACTTAATTAACAGATAAACAGCTTTATACAATGTAGTTATATTTTCTTTTGTGAAACAACATATAGTCAATAAGTATTTTCAATTGGTTGCTGAGCTTTAAACAAAATAATTCGTATTATCATCCTATGGAATTTTATCTGACTAAATCCCCAGTCAAATGACAAGCAACAAAATAAAATAAAATAAAAGCTGTAACCATAGGAACAAAGAGTGGAGGAGGGGACTTGTATATGAATGAGGGTCCCTTTGTAATCATGGTTAACACCTTTCACCATCAATTTGGAAAATACTCAGCACTGAAAGCTTGCTGTGTGTCTAACATTGTACTTAGTAAAATTGCTTATGTAGTGACAAATGCCTATGGTATTTAGCATGTACTGTCCTCTGCATTGAGTAGCATCTGTAAGTCTAAACAGCAGCTGCCTTTTACTTAAGCACATGAAGCAATTATTGTGTATTGTGTAAATATCAGCTCAAGTTTTTGGAGTGCTGTGGCATTTACATGAAGACTTTTATGTTATTTTACAAATTTTACATTGTCTAGAAATGAATAGTGCCTGGTGGACCTTTTTAATAAATAAAACTTAAATATGCATACCTGCTGGTTAGGATACTAAGGCTACACTTTAATGGTAATATAAATAATAAATGGATAATCAGAGGTAAAAAAATTTTAAAGACAATATAAAATCATGTCATGTAACTATTTTTACAGTGGTTCAGATCTAAGGGCCACCTGTGGATATCTTAAATTAGTAGATATACATTCTTTAACCTATTTTAATTATAAAAGCCTATTTGCCTATCTGACTTGGTGAAAGGAGCTATATTCTGTGAACACACGTGTAGCTTTTGGGGATGTGGTGGAAGTACTAAGTGCCATTCTAGGATTTGCTTAGTTCCCTATGCTCCCTTAGGTGAGAGACTTTCTTATTATAGTCTCTGAGTCTCCACAATGGTGGTTCTGCTACCTTTCAACTTCTTTCTCTATTTTCAGAAGAATCTGGGAACTCTCATGTCCCACAACTTACTGAAGTGCTATAATTATAGCCTGTATCTTTTCCTAATATACCTACATGTTTTGGTTTTCTATGGTGGAACAGAATAGTAATAGGATTAGCACCCTTCATTTAATTTTTGAGTGACAGCTTTAAGTCACAGGATGAACCTCCTATATACTGGCCTACACATTTTTAAGAGAAAATTAATAACAAAAAAACTTTGGGAAATCTTCATACTGCTAGAACATTGCCCATATATCAATAAAATTATTCATAAATTAATAACAAATAAAGACACACTGCCTTATCCAGTGATTGTAAATATAAAGTGAGATGTGTATGTGAATGTCTTCAAAATTTTTATTTAAAAATTTTTATTTAAAAGTTGAAGAGAACTTTAAAGTATTTAAAGATTATTATCTCTACATTAAATCAATGCCTCTAGGTGAAAATCTAAATATTTTTTTACAGTAGCTCAAAAGGCTTTGTGTGACTATGTATTTATGTAACCTGCCTCATCTCAAACTGCCTTAAGGTCATGAGGAAATATGGCCTTAGACTATCATTATGCTAGAAAGGGAAACATAAGTTAGGGTAGAGAGATCATACAGTACACAAGTATGATTTTTGTGGTTGAAAGGATATGAGGCCATATAAATTTTGCAGTGCTTTTTTGCCATTATTTTAAATATGGAGAAAATATTATTGGTTTCATTGATATCTATAATTGATTTAGGATATGAACAACTAAAACGTAAGCCAGAATTTATAGGGTATTTAATTAACAGTAGTAAATGCAGTATATTGAGTTCCCAGTTGCATTCCCTATCACTTTCAATGTATAATAAATATGATTATTTTCTACAGGAGACAATTAGAACAAGTCTTAATTTAAATAGCCCCTCATACACTTCCAGGTTTTAAATAATTCTGATAAACTCATCTGCTGCTGCTGTGTTAACCCTACAAAGAAATGGAAATAGTGCTTGTACCTAATGTTTGTATTCAATCATGAAATCTTTTTTTTTTGCTTTAGCTATATCTTTAATATGGAGAATGTTTTATTTTCCTACCTCAGCTATATTTCACAGTAAAATGTTTTGAAAGAAAAATTATTTTGAATGAAGAAGAAGCGATTTCAGGGGTTTAGTTATTCTTTTTTCTTATTATTTTTCAATCTAGGAAAAGATTTTTAAAGCATAGCACCAATATTTTGCTTTGATAGATTGAAACATCAAATATTTTAGTTATACTAAAGTAGATTGTAAAGTAATATCTCTTTCTTAAAAAAACCAACAAAATTAAATATGCAACAAAGAAGCACAACTTCTTCATACTTCTAATAGTATCCCTATAAAGATCTTCATATTTTTCTGATTTAAGTGTCTGTTATTAGAGACAAATGCATTTTTTAAGTTTCATGATTACAACAGCCATAGCCATCACAGCACTGTTGGGAAGTATAAAGATAATATGAATATGGTAACTTTCCATTTGCTTTCATGAAACATAAGCAGAAGCTATCAGTGTCTAGGGGTTGTCTACAAATGATAAATTCAACACGTTAAAAAAAAGTTACTAGGAATTTCTGCTGAGGTTATTCAGAGTTAGACCATCCTGACAAACAACTCTGAGTGGATTCTTACTCTCAAGTGCTACAACGTTCTGGTATTTTTTTATATTTGATTTTGATGGTGATGAATATGAATGTGAAAATAATTATAGCACATGAGAAGAGATGCTTAGAAAAATCACAATTTGGGCATTACCCCTTTGTGAGTATTCCAGGATAGTCTGACTAAAACAATACAGTTTAGTTTCATTTTCCAAGATATAAACAGTATAGCAAGGAAATTTGAAAGTTTTTTGTGTCACTCATGTGATTGTGAACCTGGCAGATAGGGTATCTCAGTAAAGATTAGTGAAATGAGTGAATGAATAATTTAAATACATACATACTCTGTCTTATCATTTATATACTCCTTGTATTTGTTCTTTGCTTGACAAGGAAATGTGAATGTCATTATCATTTTTCTCTTCTATGATATTTCTCATCATAAAAGATAATCTATTCCCATTGTAGTAAATTTAGATATATATGAACTATGAAGACAAATACAACTAGTGTCAATTTCAGAAACAACTGTTAGTAACATTGGTTTATTTTCTTTTACTTCTATTTCTATGCCTATTTTACACCGCTTAAACTGTACTATGTACACCACTGTATATCCTACTTTTTCACCTAACTTTGTATTCACATGTTAATGAATCTCCTTTTATAGAACTCATTTCTAATGTTTGCATACCATCACAATGTATAAATATATGATAATTCACTATTAATGACTACAATTTATCATGGAATTTAGGGGTTTTTTTTGGTATGATACTGGAACTTGAACTCAGGGCCTCATTCTGTCAATTGGCTTTCTGGCTTACAACTGATGCTTGATAACTGGAACCATACCTCCAGCCTTGCTCTTTGCTTATCATTTTTGAGACAGAGTTTTGCAGACACTTCTGCCTGGGCTGGCTTCATATTTCAATAATCTTATGTCAACTTCCTGTATAACTAGTATTGTTTATGTGAGCTACTGTGCCCAGCTTTGCTAACATAAATACTGCTATAGTAAACATTTTTCTATATATAATACATTTATAAATCAGCACATATGAAGTGAAATAATAATTCTTTATCACTTAGCAGATACACAGCAATATTTACCTGGGCCAAGTCAGATCATAGAATCTTTTATAGCTAGTTATATACGTAACGGTATGTACATATATAACTATATATAGCTATATATGTATATCCATATGCATGTATTCTTTTGTAAAATCATTTTTATCTTTAAGTTATTGTACAAAGGAGTTGCCATTTAACAAAGTAGTTTATGAATACAATATATTTTAACGAATGTGATCCTTTTAACATTTTTCACCCATCCCTCCCTTTCACTCACTCTTCTTGCTTTTGTAGGATATACATTGTATTCTTGCCTACATTTTCCCCCTCTTTTTTTCTCTATTTGACTACTTCCTTTCCCCTTGACCGCATACCACTCTTTTCGACTACTGGCTTCTTGGTGTCTTATTTTGCTGAAATTTGATTTTGGCTTTCTAAGGAATTACTTGAGATCTCTCTTTAATCTCCCACATTTCAGTTAATACATTTATATACATTTGCATACCACACACTGTATTTACTTATGAGTTTGTAAGCTTAGTCTAGCTTCTACATATAAGGGAAGCCATGGATCCTTTGTTTCTCTGAGCCTGTATTCACTTAACATAATTTCTTCTAAGTCCTTACATTTCTTTACAAATGTATAGACATAGTCTTTAAACAAAGATTTATTATAGCCAAACTCTAACAATAAAGATAAATGTTAATTAAAATGAATGTATTGTTTACTGTGGAAGAGAGAGCCACAATAAACTATTAGTTTCAGCCACAATAAGTTTATTTTTTAACTATAAGATTTATATATTTCATATGAGTCATACAATAGGGCTATTATTGAAGGACGAACACAGTCATTTGCTGCATTGCAGCACAATACCACTTTGCCTCTCCTAATTCAGCAGTTTCAGCAAGCATACCTACCTGGAAATGCCATCTATCTCTTTGAAAAATGGAAAAAAAAATATCCCTTAACAGGCAAAAGGACTGTGACCAAGTTGTCTAATCCACACATTGTTGGAGAGCCTTCTAAGTCTCTCATTAAAATTCTCTTTATTCTTATTTTAGACATTGTTCTATCAAACATGAGTTTCTGGTTGTTTTCATTCCCTTGCAAATGGGAAATAGCATATCAGCATTAGAAGGCTGATATTTGTAGGCTCACAGGCAGTACTGAAAAGTGATAGCTATTATCTTGACTAAATTGAAGAGAATGAGCTAATCATCAAAAAACAGGTAGTACAATAAAAAACATAAGTGTTTTTGGGTCATCTCTAGCCAGCCTTATACTTGTAATCTCAAAACTGTAGGAAGGCTGAGTCAGGAGGATCTCAGTTGGAGATCAAGGAAGGCTACCTAATGAGATCAAGGCTAGCCTGATCTACATAGCAATGCTCTATCTAACAAACAAATGAACAAACAAAAGTCTGGAGATGCAGCTCCATGGTATAGCTCTTGGCTTAGCATGCAAAAGGCCCTGTGCACACCCATGAATAAAGACAAGCAAACTACAAAACTGCTAATGATTTCTCACTACTATATGAATATTTATAGTTGTTTAAAAATGTTGGACTTGGGCTGGGAAGGTGGCTCAGTAGTAGAGCACTTGCCTTGCATGCTCGAGGCCCTGGGTTCGATTCCTCAGCACCACATAAGCAAAAAGAAAAAAGCTGGAAGTGGTGCTGTGGCTCAAGTGGTAGAGCGCTAGCCTTGAGCTGAAGAGCTGAGGGGCAGCGCCCAAGCCCAGAGTTCAGGCCCCACGACCGGACCCAAAAATAAAAAATAAATAAATAAAAATGTTGGACTTACAGGGAAACCGTGGGACCTATGTTTCTTTGGGCCTGGATTACTTCACTTAATATATTTTTTTTCCAAGTCTTTCCATTTCCTAACAAATGGAGCGATGTCATTCTTTCTCTTAGAGGTGTAGAATTCCATTGTATGTATGCATGTGTATATATATATATATATATATATATATATATATATATCACATATTCTTTATCTATTCATCTTTTGAGGGGCATCTGGGTTGGTTCAATATCTTAGGTATGGTAAATAATGCTGTGATAAACATAGTTGTGCTGGTAGCTTCAGTATAGCCTTGGGTAAATGCCCCAAAGTGAGATTGACTACTATAAGTCTAGGACAAGCAGAAAAGGTCACAAGCTACATATGACCATATAAGATGATGATAAGTGAAATGAACCCCATGATAGGAACACAACTGTTATTCCCCCATGGTATAATCCCTGTTTTCACTGAACTTGATGTTGGTGCCTTGCATCTTGTATATACAGTTTTCTAATTTGGGGAGGGGAAGGGAAATAACAAAATTCTCAGGTTGATCCATTGTAACAATGAGATGTACAAGACACTATGTTAAAAATGAACTTTACAACTTGGAGGGGGGAAGGAGGAGTTTGGGAGGTGGGGAAGGAAGGTATGGTAGGGGAAAAACAAAGGAGGAGGTAACAACACTCCATAAGAAATGTACTTATTACCTTACTCATGTTACTGTAACCCCTCTGTACACTATTTTTACAACAAAAAATAAAAATAAAAATAAATCTTGGAATGAAATACATGAAAATATTTGCTATGGTTTGAATATAAAATGTCCCCCAAAGGTCATGTGTTAAACTCTTGAATGTCAGTGATTGGCACTATTGAGAGATGATTGGATCAACAGGGCTTTAATGTCAATGGACTCCTCCATGATGCGTTTGTAAGTGGTGTGGTGTTAAGGATAGGCTCTATATGGAGGAGGTCACTAAGGGCATACCTTTGAAATGTGTATCTTGTTCCTTGTCTCCTTCCTTGCATTCTCTTTGCTACCATGAGGTGTGAACCACATCCTTACTATCCCTTCCATCATCATGTATCAGCCTCACCTCAGTACTCAGAAATGGAGCCAGGTGGCCCCAGAATGAAATTTCTCTAGAAGGGGAAGAAGGATGAAAGTGGTGACATCTATCAAGATGCTGGGATCTGAGGGTTGCAGTTCACAGTCACCTTGGGAAGGAAACTCCATTAGACTGTTATCTCCAATTAATCATCAAGAAGCCAGAAGTGGAGATATGGCTGTAGTGGGAGAGTGCTAGCCTTGAGCAAAAGAACTAAGGAACAGAGCCTAGTCTTGAATTCAAGCCCCAGGACTGACAAATAAGATGTGACATATTGATATGTTGAATTGAAACCCCTTTTTCAGATAATAAATAATAAATTATTTCAAATACTTTGTCACAATAACAGAAATCTCATGTAATATTAATATTCTCTGTGGCTATGCTGTGATATTATGGGTGATTTAAACTCCTTTAAACATAGTATAATATCCGTTAGTGACCATGTGCTAATGATGAAATAATAATTAAAAATAAATTTTCACTGGGCACTGGTGGCTCGTGCCTGTAATCCTAGCTACTTGAAGCCAGCCTGGGCAGGAAAGTTCATGAGATTCTTCTCTCCAATTAATCACACGAAATGGAGGTGTAGCTAAAGTGATAGATCCAGTAGCCTTGACCAAAAAGCACATGGGACAGTGCTTAGGAATGACACACTCACAAATTTTTAGATGTTTTTATTGTGAAAATACTGTACAGAGGGATTACAATCACATGAGCAAGGTAATGAGTACATTTCTTATCAAGCATTGTTGCCTCCTCCTTTGTTTTTTGCCTACCATAACTTCCCTCCCATCTCCACAACTACAGTTCCCCCCTTTCCTCCCCCCTTACCCGGTCTAAATTGTAAAGTTCTTTGTTCTACATAGCATCTTGTACATCTCATTGTTGCAATGGGTCAACCTGTATCACATAGGTCCCATGGTTTCCCTTATTTGCAATAAGTAGTATATATCTGAGACTAGCAGAAAAGATGTTAAGTGAAATGAACCCCACGATAAGGTTTTTCTTTCTTGCTGTTGTTTTTAATGTATTTATAATGTACCGCGTGATTTTTTTGTTGCTTTGTATGTCCCTCCCCCATGGTATAACCCGTTTTCACTGTATTTGATGTTGGTATAATTTGGGGATCGGAAGGGAAAAATCAAATTGTTTAAATAGGGATACAGGTTGACCCATTACAACATTTTTTTTCAAAATGAAAACTTCAAAAATAGAGCAGTTTGGAACTATTTAAGCAAGGACTCATCCCAGTATGCACCCTCTGGATCTTGAACTGAGAGCACATCTGATATTCATGATAATTATATGAATCCTCAAAAAAGTATTTTCAACGGATTGTCTTTATAAAGACAGTAAAGTATACAATAGCTTTTTGAAACATTTTTGTGCAAAATGGTAAATATGTTGCTATTTGAGATAGACAAGCACTCAATTATCCAGATTAACTTATTGTCTGAGGTTTCTGGCTTGCAGAGATCTTTAGGTTTTTCTATTTTAAAATGAAATTACCCTGCTGCTATTTGTCCTATTAAATTATGCAATATTATTATATCTAAGCTTCCTCTCTTAAGTGTCCATAGCTATTTCTTGAAGCATTACTCCCTCTCTCTCCCTGTCTCTTTTTCTTCATTGAATGATTAGCCTCAGATGTCAATGGAAACACATATTTATCTGATTATACTTATTCTTTTGTAAATAACTCAGGTATCTGTCAAAATATATCTGCTCAAATGTGAGGTTTTCCTTGTGTGATGTGTCCTTCATTGGTGGGCCCTTGCCTTTTCTAGGTTTTCACACTGTAAGAAAAGAAATATTCACATGTTTCCTAACCATTGTAAAGTGCAAAAATAATGTCATAAATTATTCAAGCTATTTGGCAAGTTTCCTGAGAAAATGTATACAACATAAAGAATATATATTTATAATCACAGATCCCCATTAGTAGTGTTGCAGTTGAAGCACAGTTGCTCCTCAGTCTCCTACTCTTAAAATATAAAAAACTAGAGCAACCATAAAGCTGAATAAATATAAAAAATTAATACATTGTTCTTGTGGAAGAATCTCAAATGTTGCCCTTATTTTTCATATGATGTATTTATAGAATTAGTTACATCACATCACTGCTTAGCAATCTCCTTAATCTTTTTCATTGTTCACTGAATCACATGCCTTGGTATTTGGAACAGATTTTCTTTACTCTCTTCAATACTCATTTTCAGTAAGTAACAGTATTATCCAGGTTCCCTTGGTTTCCCTCAATGTCAGTTCTTTTCTGCTCCTGGATCTCACTTGTCCTACCTCCTTCAGAATCATACTTACTGTCTTCTTAATGTCTTACTCTAAATTGATTTCTTCTTTCTAAAGAAATGATCTAATCTCCTTTTTAACTAATAAAAAATATCAATAAGTCAACTAAACAATAAATGAAAAATGCTGCTATCTTGTACGCCACTATCCTTTATCTAGCTGAGAAGGCATGGATACATCAAAGAAGCAAAAAATAAGAGATCTATTTGTATGTACAGGATATTAATTTGCATGTGCTCTAATGCCTATAAATGAACCTCAGAAGGCTCAGATAGAGATTTCTCTTCCTCCCCCTTCTACCTTCTTTCTCCCTAGTCCAAGTAGTGGGGCTGGCTTTCTGTCACTTGAACCATACTACTTTTAGCTTTTGGCTCGTTAATTGGAGATAAGAGTATCTAATTTGTATGTCCAGACTGCTTTTGAACTGTGAGCCTCAAATCCCAGCCTCCTAACTACCTAGGATTACAGGTGGTAAGCAACCAGCTCCATCTCTCTTAAGTGAGTGGCTTGGTTGCAATTGCTCCATGTTATATTTGGCCTCCAATAGTCAGTGCTTTTTTACACCTATTCTTGGAAATTTTCAAATATAATAATGTACGGAAACCTCGTAAACCCAGTGCCCATCTTCAACATAAATTAATTCATGGATAATCTTGTTTAATCTATACCTCTACCCTTGACTATTTGGAAGCAAATCTTAGCCATACATATTTCTTTCGTCTTACAGGGTTTATATTTCATTTATTGCATTTCACTGATGTAACTTTTGTGGTTATTCTTCCTTCTATATATTTTCTATAAGCTTATTGAAAAAATTTAGGCTCTGTCTTTTTGGAAAAATGTCCTTATAATTCTTGGTTTCATGTGGTTTTACAGTGGAGTACATAGTAGCTAGCTGATTCTCCTTGGTATATTAGCAGACATTGATAGTCATTGCATAGATCTCTTTTCATTTTATTTATTTAGTCAGTCAGTCGTGGGGCTTGAACTCTGGGTCTGGGTGCTGTCCCTCAGCTCTTCAGCTCAAGGCAAGCGCTCTACCACTTGAACCAGTGCCACTTCAGGTTTTGTGGTGCTTTATTGGAGAGAAGAGTCTCACAGACTTTTCTTGCCTTGGCTAGCTTTTACCATGATCCTCAGATCGCAGCCTCCTGAGTAAGTAGGATTACAGGTGTCAGCCACCAGTGCCAGGCTATTTTTTAATTTTTTTATATACTTAGATCTCCTCATCTTTAAAGAGCAATATTCTATCGTTCCTTCTTTAATAGTTAGATTGCTTCTATAAAAACAAATATTCATAAATTCTTCATCCCCCCCCCTTTTTGCCAGTTTTCAATAAGCTGTTGTTTCCCTAGAATCTTTTCCTGGTATCTGGTGAGGCCTGGGAATTACCATGTGTATGTGAGCTAGGGTTTCCCAGGATTGGCATAGGCATAAGAATTTTAAAAATGCTTTCTAAATAATTCTGATTTGCTGCTCTCCTGACTTCTACCCATCTCCACTCCTCCACTCCTACAGTGTGACTTAGTGCATATGAAGGGAGAAGTAGCATACTAGCTTTTTGTTTTAATTTCTAAATAATTCTTTGGGCTGACAAGTTTGGAGGACATCCATTAGCGTATATCTCTTCATGGTTACTATAGCTATGTGCATCTTAAGAGCATAATACTTGGACTTCCTGAGTTCTCTGCATTCAAACTTTGGTTATCTTGGGCATGTTCACTTATCTACATTTCAATTGTTTCAAGTAATATCTACCTATATCCATCAGCTTTCAGTTACAATGACCTCTAAAGAACGAGTCAATCCATCAAGGCACAGTTAAAGGTGACAATTTTTTTTATTCGTACCGTTTACTCCAGAAAGGGCGCCTGCAACTACCTTGTCCTGAACTAGATAGCCAGAACCAAGAATAGTCTCAAACACCAAACCTCCAAGCCTCCAATGGGCAGCCCCGACCTTTCTTATATTAGTAGGACTACAAACCACCAATTAGGTGGTCTGCAAACCTCCAAAGCTCCAAACCTCCAAAGGGGCAGGCTTCTTTTCTTTCCTTCCTCCTTCTCTGTAGGCTTCTCCACTCTCCACAGGCCTGCCCTGTCCTGCCCTGTTCTCATAGGTGCCTCTCAACAGGCCTCTCTGGAGGAAGGCCTCAAATGACCTCTGGAAGAGGTTTGCCCTGCCCTCCATAGGCCTGCCCTGCTCTGCTCTTGTAGACGCCTCTTGCCTGCTTTCCCATCCTGCTGTCTCTCCATTCTCCCAGGGCTAGGAACATGCAGCCTATATATAGGCTTCCCCCACTCTGGCAGGACTCTGGGTTTCATATGTCTAATGGTTTCAAAACGTCATTCATGCTTCTCCCCCAAGCTGCTCACTGTCCAATCACTTCTTGACATCTTGCCATGTAGGGCTTAAGGCCCCACCCCCTCCAGCAGCTTGCCCTGCCTCCTTTTGGGGATATGCCCCATGGGGTGGTGACATCAGCCTTTCCACACCCCAGTCCCTCCAGTGGCTGGGTCTGGTGAGTCTCCCTTCTTGATGCCCTCCCTGCCCCTTCCAGGGAGCCCGGCCATGGGGACATGCTGATTATTGGGCCCTGCTGATTATTGGGTCTCCCTGGTTATTATAGTAATATAATGAAGTACATGAGGATACTTGTAAAAGGAAAAAAGTTTATTTGGCCTCATAATTCTAATATTTCAGTTCTTGTTAGAGCATTACATCATGATAGGAACATGTGACAGAGCAAACTACTTAACCTCATCAGCCAGAAAGCAGAAGAGAGGATAGGCTAGATTCACATAGCCCTATTACGGGGCAGGTTTTCAGTGACTTAAGGACCTCCCACAAGTCCCCTAATTCTAAATGCCCCACTATGACCTTAGGAACCAATTTGCAACATATATATTTTTGATGGACATTTATACAAGCCAAGAATTATCACATAGGTTACTACAAGAAGTAAATGAATAAATACCTGCAAATCACTTAAAATGGTATCTAGCACACAATAGCATTTTTATTACTACTAGTGGTAATTATTTTTATTTATTTTTAAGGCTATTTTAAAGAGGGAGAAATTGAAGGTGTTTATAGAATATTTATAGAGAGCATTAACTCTTATGAGAGGAGTAAAGAGCCATCTCTACCCCAATGATAACGAAGATAGAATATAATTGGTATGTAGGAGAAAAAAGATGATGGAATGTGGGAGACATACTCAGTCTGATGACATAATAGAAGTCAAAATGATTCTTTAAAGCTGTGTGTGGTGATTGAACCACACACAATGGTACTGAGTAGGTGGAGCTCCTCTTCCAGAAAAAGGTAATTGCAGAGTTAGGTAAAGGCATCATAGCAAATAAACTAAGTTTAGCATTTATAACCGGTTATCAGTGAATCATGCCTGTTATCATACCTATTGAAAGGCTGAGATTGGGAGCATTAGGATTCAAGGCCAGCCCAAGCATAATAATATATGACATTCCATCTAAACTAATGACTAAGTGAAGTAGTATGAACAAATAGGAATATTGCTGGAGCCTAGGCATCTCAGGCAAAAAGACTCTCCTTTGAAAATAAGCCAATGCAAGAAGGGGAGTGAGGTATGGCTCAAGTGGTAGAGCACCTGCTTAGCAAGCACAAGACCCTTAGAACAAGCCCCAGTACTGTCCAAGAGGAGAGAGAGAGACAGAGAGACAAAGACAGACAGACAGACAGACAGACAGAGCCCTTTAAGGAAAGGAGATACCTGTGGAGACTGAAGAGTTTGGACTATGTTGTTGAAGATGTGATGCACATGCTTGCTTGTGTCTCAAAACTTACATTGGGATTTTTTAAAAATTCGTACAGCTCAATGCCTTCTGGCTAAGAAAAGAAACATATTTAGAAAGGGGATCACTGGTTTTTGGAGGTTAATTCACCAGCCTAGTGAAGGTAGCAAATCTCAACAGTTTCACAGGCTGCTTAGCATTAAAGAGAAGTAAACAAGAACTGAAAAGAGAATTGGGAATCTTGGTTTCATCTTCCAGCACTATAGTCATCTAGTTTATAGGACCTCACATAGGTCACTTAACCTTTGGATTTCAGGTAATTCAAGTCCAAAATGAAAGAGCTATATCAGTTTAGCTCTAACATGCCTTCTAACTTCAGGATTTATGGCACTAAAAGGTTCTAGCTGAACAAGAAAGGAGCCTATGGAAATACCAGGGTTGGAATGTGATGAGAAAGCCCAGGGAATTAGGGATACAGGTTCAGTTAATATGAAATTTAAAAAAGTAATATCTTTTAGTGTCAATATTTTGATTTTCCTTCTTTTAACATTTTTTATTCTGCACTCCCCCCCCACAACAAAGAAGAAAACAAAAGATTATTTGTTAGAGCAGATATTAAGAATCTTATTATTTTAGTAGGCTATTTTGGACATTCAGACAAATTGTTAAATGATATTTCTTTTAGTTTGACCTGTCTAAGATGTTGATTAACACATCAAAAAATAAACAGTTTATTTGCAGGATATAGTTTGTCTTCTTGTAAGCAGAAGATTACAAAGCAGTATTTTCTGCTTTACAGTGCCTGTAATGGGGTTACACTTTGGAGTAGCTAACTAACTAGGTTCTTGAATATGCTGTTACAGAACTGGTTAATCCATAATTCAGCAGGTTCTTGGCTTCCAACTTGCCTTATTGACAAGCCTGAAGAAAGTAGATGGAACTAATTAGCCCTCGGCATTATAAAGTAGGAAGAATTAAAGCAGCTTCAATATTAAACTCAGACCCCTATGAAGATATTCCCTTTAGTGATGGGAATTTTGAAATGATGGACAGGCTAAACCAAAACTCATAATCCTATTACGGTCTCCTATACCCACCTAATAAGCTTCAAGAGCCATTTCCTTCAAGTCCGGGATATTGCCATCTACCTCTAGGCTTTTCCATATATAGCTTACAAATTCTTTACTCTTCCCACTAAATACTTTGTTATTAATATACCATAAAAGAGAGTATCTAAGAGAGTCATAAGGGAATTTAGGGAAGGAAATAGCATACATCTAGCCCAATATTCCTCGATATGTGTTCATTCATGATGGTTTTGATATCTTTTCCAGCATGAGTTCATGTGCTTTTAAGCTAGTTTTTAGGGGCAAGCTTTACTTACCCTGGTCAATCTCCTCTTTCTGACTTCTTACAGAAACACTTGGGTTCTACTTCAGTGAGAAAAATTCAATTTGTCCCTTTTCTTTTTTTTTTTTTGCACTAAACCCCATGTCTCTATACGAATAATAAAGAGGGAAATTGAGGAAAAGAAATGAAAAGTAACATGTCCAAGGTCATCATATAATTCTAGGGTCTGTGGATTGAACCAGCACATCATCCTAGCAGGTGTGATATGTTGAATTTGAATATCTGATTTTTACAAAAAGATTGTAAACTTTCTGTGCATTTAGCCATTCCGTAAATACTTGGGAGGATGAAATCAGGAGGATCACAGTTTGAGACTACCCTAGGCAGGAAAGTTTGTGGGTCCCCTTCTCAACCCATAGTTGGGCAAGGTGATGCATACCTTTCATTCTAGCTATGACAAGAAGCATAAGCTACAGTGAATCATATAGCAGGCACATATTCAGACAAAAAGTCAGACCCTATCTCAAAAATAACCAACACAAAAAAACTGCTGGAGGCTTATTTCTAGTGGTTGAAGACTCACTTAGCAAGTATGAGGCCCTGATTCCAACCCCAGGAAAATCATGAAAAGTTTAAAAATATTTGTTTAAATTTTTTATTGACAAACTAAAGCTAAATTAAAGCCCAATAACACCATGTCATAGTATTTGCATGCTTACATGTAGTTTGGGAGATTCAACTCAAGTAAACTAAAGGAAGATTTATTCCTTTCTGGATATCCAATGCCTTGAAATAGAACCAAAATTAAAAGATTTTATAAATATAAGTTGCTTTCTTTGTTCTTCTGTGGCTTTATTCATTCTGTCTCCTCTTTTTCTCCATAGATTTTCATGCTTGAATGTGACTGCACAGCTATAATGTAGTATGACCCCTTCTTCAAGTAATTATCCTTATGGGATGTTAGTTTCTCTGAGTTCAACTTGCTGTGATGAAATCTGCCTGGCATAGTCTAGCATATAGGTTTTTTTTCCCTTTAACTCATCTGTCTAACTTGTGTCCACTGAGCCCAGGCAGGGACAAGGTCACATGGGGCAGAGTGTTACTTCTTTCTGGAACCATATAAAAGAGATTCTTTGAAAAGAGGTATTATGAGTAGACATAATTCTAATAATTCTAATTTTGTGTTTTAAAACATACCGTGTAGTTCTAAATGGATCATAATTTTGTCTACTAGAACTGTTAGAACTGTATAAGGTGATTTGACTCCATGAAATAAACAATCCTGTTTCACTCTAGAATTGTGTGTGTGTTTCAGAGAGAGAGAGAGAGAGAGAGAGAGAGAGAGAGAGAGAGAGAGAGAGAGAGAGAGAGAGAGAGATAAGAAAACTCCATCACAAAAGTTGTTTGAGAAGTTGGAAATGTTAATAGTGCTTTCCATGTTCTAACTGTGGTCTTCCTTTAAGCAGCCCAAAATAAATATCTTGTTATTTCTAGAGAAGTAATCATATACCAATCCAGGTTCTGTTGCTGTTGCACAAATATTTTTAATAAATACAGTCTTCCCAGTTTGTTTTTTGAATTTTTTTCTTTTACCAGTCATGAGGCCTGAACTCTGGCCATGGGTGTTGTTCCTCAGCTTTTCAGCTCAAGGCTAGCACTCTACCACTTGAGCCACAATGCCACTTCCAGCTTTTTCTGCTTATGTGGTGCTGAGGAATTGAACCCAGGGCCTCATGCATGCGAGGCAAGCACTCTACCACTGAGCCACCTTCCTAGCTCCAATCTTCCCAGTTTCTAATAGCTGGTTTCCTCACAATTGCTGTGAAATTATTTTTTAAGTCTGCAGTGTGGAAGCATCCTGTAAATGTGACTCAAGGATCTGCTTTTGTACTATGTTCCTTGGAATTAATCACAGTCCTGAATCCTTCCTATCCTGACTTTACATCTCATCTGTGTTGCCCATTGATAAGCTGGCTCCAATGACAAGGAAGAACAAAAAAAATGAAAGAAGTAAATAAGATAAACATAGTATTTAGCATAGCTTGAAAGTGCATTTCACTATCTACAGAGGAATAAACAGATCATTTCATGTGTACCTTTGTGTCAGTGTGGTATTATCGTATACTATAACTTACCCCTGTAGAAAGACCTAGCAGAGAGCAAGCATTTTCCATGGGGATACACAATTAGATGCTTAATCTAAATCTGGAAGGATCTGATTTGCAAAGAGACTATAAAAGCTGAAGAATCACTTAGAGAATATCGAATTTGGGTTGCAATAAATATTTGCAGTGGTATTTGGAGGCCGTACCACTTCAGTCAGATCACCAGGGCTTAGAGATGATGCCTATGGTAAAACTTAGTTCATTGCTTATCCAGGCTGAAGGTTCATTAGGTCAGCCTGTAATAGCTGTCAATCAAACCAAGCTGTCAGGAGACTACTTCTTTAAAAAATAGAAGCAGACTTTCTTGTCATTGTCTTTAACATATATATAATGTACTGTGTGATTTTTTTTGTTTCTTTTGTATGTTCTTCCCCCTTGGTATAACCCCTGTATTTGATTCCAGTGCCCTGCATTTTGTTTATATATATATATATATATATATATATATATATATATATATATATATATATATTTCTAATTTGGGGAGGGAGAGGGAAATAACTAAATGCTGAAATAAGGATACAGGTTGACCCATTGTAACAATGAGATGTACAAGACAGTATGTTGAAAATGAACTTTACAACTTCAGGTGGAAGAGGGAGGAGGAAGGGAGGAGTTGGGAAGGTGAGGAGGGAAGGGATGGTAGGGGAAAAACAAAGGAGGAGCTAACAATGCTCGATAGGAAATGTACTCATTAGCTTATGCATGTAACTGTAACCTGTCTGTACACTATCTTTACAATAAAAATATATACTTAAAAAAATAGAAGGAGGAATTTCCCTCTTAAGGTTCCTCCACGTTTCATCCCTACTTCCATCACACTGTCCACAGAACAGACAGTTCTTTCCAGAGAGCAAGTCATTATAATACTCTGCATATTAGACTTTGCCAAAGTTACTTATGAGCATGGCCAGTGCCCATAGTAACCTCTCTAGTTCCTTAGGTTAACTAGAATAGAATGATTGTAACACAAGTTTGTAAGGACAAAAATGCTATGTTGATTAGTCCCTAGAATCACATAGAAGGTTCTCAGATAGTAGTTGGTCTTAGCTGAACACAAATCAAACCACTGTACAGATCATGTATATATATATATATATATGTATATATATACATATATATACATTATATTGTATATAATGTGATACATATATACATATATATACATTTATGTTATGTATATACATATATATTATGTATCATATTATATATAATATATATGAACTTTATGACTCTCTTCTCCATCCATCTTACCTTAACAATTTTTGAGAAAATTATTTATTTTTTCATAGTGTAAAGTGTGTCTTCTATATTTGACAAGCATGTTATATAAGTTTGATCTTGGTATGTCTGTTAGTTAAGCCTAAAGAGCACATTGAGGTTTTTTTGCTGTTTTTTGTTTTTTGTTTTGTTTTTTGCCAGTTCTTGGGGCCTAGGATCTGTCCCAAGTATCTTTGTGCTCAATGATAGTGCACTACCACTTGAGCCAT
Organism: Dipodomys ordii; assembly: GCF_000151885.1. NCBI lineage: Eukaryota > Metazoa > Chordata > Mammalia > Rodentia > Heteromyidae > Dipodomys > Dipodomys ordii. Next base: position 957,258 of record NW_012267394.1, on the reverse strand, counting down.
AGTGCCACTTCTGGCTTTTTCTGAGTAGCTTATTGGAGATAAGAGTCCTGAGAACTTTCTTGCCCAGGTTGGCTATGAACCACAGTTCTCAAATCTTAGCCTCCTGAGTAGCTAGGATTATAGACATCAGCCACTGGCACTTGGCTGAAGAATTCTTTTTTTAATAAGGATTATTAATTATAAAGGAAATCAAGAAAATATGAAGGTACAAGATTTATTAGGTTTCATGTGAACCTTTTGCTTAATATCTTATTATTATATTATATCTATTATTACATATTCACATTCTCATTAACTACTTAAATAATTATGGTTATAAAACACTAAGAAACAGAGTAAGTCTGTTTTTCAAACATGCTCTAACTAGAGCAAACTGACAACACAGTTGAACTCAACAAATATGCAAGAAACCCTTGGAGAATGACCAAAATGAACAATTCACCTATGAGAGTATCAAATTAGTTGTGGTAGATAGGCTCTAATTGTTATTCTCATGATATAATTTGAATATATAATAAAAAGCACATTGTAGAATTTTAACTCATTTAATTACTACCAGGTTAAGTTACAGTTGTATTTATACATCTATATTCATCAGTGATATTATGAATTAATTACTTCTTTGTGAAACAATACCCTTCCCAGAGTGGAGATTTAAAAAACACCTATTCTGTTAAACATCAATTGATTTTATTTCCAGGTGGCATCCATTAGGGCAAACAACATGAAAAGGTCACTGACCAAAATGTTGATTCCATGGCTAACACCTGGGAGAAAAATAAACATGTTTAAGGGACTAAACTGTCTAAATCCCTATTTTGAGAGTAACGTACATTCATGAATATGTATTCATTGCTGAATTCAACAGATTCTAATAGTGAAGGACATTTGTATTATAGAGAGTAGCATCTATTCATTACCTTGTTACTTTCCAAAGAAATAAGCAAGAATGCAGCTGTAATTGGAACATTGGCAATAACCAGTTTATCCTTTTATTATGTGACATATTCATCATGACCTCCATGTTATGAATGAAATAAAAATGAATATCTGAAGTCTAATTTGTTGAAATTTCCATTTTAATTTACAGTAGCACAGATTTGAATCAATATTGTAAACAAATTGGTTGGTTTGGTATTGTGGTGTTTTTTTGTTTTGTTTTTTGAGGCAGCCTCTCACTATGTAGCCCAGACAGGATTTGAATTATCTGTGTGGCTCATACTAGGCTTGAGCTCATGATCTTTCCTGAACCTGGCCATGGCTTGGTCTTACTCAGTGTCCTAGGCTGTGTTGTTGTAAGATGAATCATCCCAGAAGCCACATTTTGACATTTGAAATATTGGAGTCTTTATTGTACAGTTAACAGGCTACAGGCCACCCATTGTTACAAAAGTCTGCAGCCCCCAAATAGATATAACACAGCTAGCAAACATGCTAAAGAGGAAAGACATAACAAAAACAATACCAACAAGCCAATTCAGCTTCAATAGAGAGCTGAATTGGGATAGTATGATGACCAGAGAAGAGCCAGGAGACAGGACAGGATCACGGAGACACACGTGACATGGCATAATGGCCACTAAGCTAAATAGGTTGGAGCAGAGGCAGATCCACAGGAAATTTCCCAGTCCCAGGCACTGGACTGACAGATTCAGAAACCCATCGGTCAAGTACCTACCCCTGCCTCCAGGGATCCAAGCACACCCATTACCTGGGAGGCAGGCTGGGAGTTTCCTTTCCCCCAACATGAAGATAAGATGCCAGACCCTAGAATATTGTGCTGGCCAGAACTGACCACCTTACTTCAGTATTATCATATTTATTCATAAATTTACACACTTCAAAGAAGTTTTTTTTCCTGGAATCATTAATCATCCCTAAGCAATAAGGACAAATCTAAGATTAGCTACGTAATTGATCTGAGTGCTGTTTTAAACTAGATTGGTGGTACAACATAACTTTTTATGAAATCAAATGTTAAGAGTTTTTAAAAGAAATGTGATACTAAGTCCTCTTTCTTTCTGCTAAGGCTTTCTGCCTTAATATATACTATGTGCCTCTCATTGCTGACTTCATGGCAGGTAACCAAATATATGCTTGGGAAGAAAATATAGACTAAGGAAGAAAAGATGTTTTTGTCTATAATGCATATTTCCAGCTTCCATTGATATGACACTATGTGCCTACTGTAGGGTTCAGAATATTCTGGTAGGTGTTAAGCACAATATAAATGATGTCTTAGACATGATCCCTATCCTCTGAAAGCATTTTTTAAAAATGTATACTGTTTAATATTGAAGTGACGATTATGTAAACTGAAGACAAAAACCAAGAAGATAGCTATATTTTGCCACATATATTATTCAGAAGTGGCACTGTGGCTCAAGTGGTAGTGCTAGCCTTGAACAAAAGAAGTCTAGGGACAGGTTCAAGCCCCAGGAGAGGACTGGCAGAAAAATAAATTAATTAAAAAAAGTCAAAAAAAATCATGCAACTGACTGAGTCCCAAAGCATATGAAATATTCAGGTTAAAAAAGAAAAATGGAAAATATTCCTATATCATGAGAGCTAGTTCTCACAAAAGGACTATGCTTGTTAGTTCAGAGAGCCTTTCCAATATATTATTTTCTAAGGAAATATTGTAATGCTTAACAGAGACTCAAGAATGACATATTCTTTTTTATTTTTTATTTATTTTTATTTTTTATTGTGAAAATACTGTACAGAGGGGTTACAATTACATGGGCAAGATAATGAGTACATTTCTTTTTTTTAAATTTAATTTTATTTTATTTGTGAACATACTGTACAGAGGGGTTACAATTACATGGGCAGGATAATGCGTACATTTCTAACCAAGCATTGCAGCCTCCTCCTTTGGTTTACCCTTCACGTCCCTTCCCAGCCTCCCCCCTCCCCCCCAATCCCAATCCTTCTCCTTCCCCCCCTCCCCCCCCGAACCCACATTGTAAAGCTCGTTTTGGACATGACAACTTGTAATTCTCATTGTTGCATCAGGTCCACCTGTATCCTTAAACAACTGGTTTTTCCCCCTCTCCTCCACAAGTTATACTGACATCAAATATAGTGAAAGCAGGGGTTATACTGTGGGGGAGGGACATACAAAGCAACAAAGAGATAATCTTATA